>NW_007578202.1:128461-347056 GCF_000690725.1 Stegastes partitus | reverse complement strand
TGTCTGTCCGGCTGGTGGTCTCTGTGTGGAGTTGGTGTTCTCCCCGTGCTTGCGTGGGTTTTCTCCGGGTGCTCCGGTTTCCTCCCACAATCTTCAAAAACACGCCGATTAGAAACTCTTAATTGCCCCTCTAAAAAAATGGGGTTCAAATAAATACAACAAAACAAAGTCAACTCTAAACTGTTTTTGGTTTCTAAGTGTTCAGGTTGTTTGCAGGTCTTGAGGTTTTTTTTATCATTATTACTGGACAGGATTTGTATAAAGGTTGGTGTTCAATATGGTAGAACTTTATTAAGATCATGTTTTAACACTAAGAGCTGCTGCTGAGAGTCGTCCCACTGTGGTGTATTCAACAAACAATCTAAAAAAAAATGTATATATTTAATATTTCCATCATATGTTGTCCATTTTGTCATCGCTTCATT
Source organism: Stegastes partitus (assembly GCF_000690725.1). Classification (NCBI taxonomy): domain Eukaryota; kingdom Metazoa; phylum Chordata; class Actinopteri; family Pomacentridae; genus Stegastes; species Stegastes partitus. Next base: position 346,631 of record NW_007578202.1, on the reverse strand, counting down.
TACATCAGATTTTTCAGATTCTTCAGTTCCAGCTGTGGATTTCACAGCTCACTTATTTTACCAGCAAAATGTCTGAAGAGTTGATGATTCATACGTGTTTGAAGTTGAAGAAGATTTAGTTTCTTTAGATTTCTTTTTTAAATTTTTTGATCAAATGCATATCAAACAAGAGCTCTGGTCTTAAGAGGTTGAAGGTGCTAAAGCTTGACTTAATCCTGACTCGTCCCAAACTTAAATCTATGAAGAGTTAAGTTTTCTGAGGGCGATCCCTTTCAAGCTGTCACGTACCCTTTTGATATAGTGTTATTATAAAAATATAAATTACAGCCACCTTAAAGTCCCTCTCCAGTCATTGATTTAACCCCTACAAACCTCATCTCTGTCTACATGTGACATATTTTACAGGTATGTTGCAATTAAAAGGATCTCTTTCTGCCTTAAAATGACTTTTATGTAGTCTGACTCATGCAGCTCTCGTCTCTCCACTATCTATATGTTACTGTTTTTACAATCCATTTCACTGAGGGAAACAACAATAAGTAGCAGCCTACTGCACTGAAAATGTAAAGTTTTGCAGAAGATTTGGATTGTGCAGTATGTCGCTCTGCTTTTTTTCCCCTCCACAGTAAGTATGTCTGTGTAGATCCTTAGTCATCCAGGTCATGGTAATGCTAGGATCATTTGGACTGCTTTTGAAAGTCCGTGAAGAAGCCTCTTGGATGAGAGGTGGATAGTCTTCAGGAACCTTCAAGAGAAGTCCAGTTGATTTCTACTGAAGCTCATAGGATTTCCCTGGTAAATTACTCATATAATAATACATACATAATAACAGTGCTCACGTTCCTGTGTGCAAATGTTTCACAAAAATAACCACCCTGTCAGTATTTTGATAGGGGAACCATTTCTGCACCCTTGGCTAAGCTCCACCCAAGACACATCAGATTGGTTGAAAGAAATACAAACAAACTACAGCAGGTTTCCCCCTGTAGCACAATCATAATGAGGAGCAGCCAGACTACTCTGTGCTGCAGAACGGTCTGGCTATGCATCACTATGGGTACACTGAAGTTTTCACTTGGAAACACTGAGCCATGGTGTTGGCTGCATATTTCGCTCATGACACATCTTCTAGATGATAAAAAAAAATACCCTACGGACACACTAACAAGGTGAAAAACTTGATTTTTACCAGAGGGGGTCTTTAAAATGCAAATTCTAAATGTTTTTGCAGAGCAGCTATCACAGCATAAGATGGTGAGGATTTTAGCTGCTTTAACTGGGTGCCACTCTCACTGCGCCATCTAGTTCTTATTATTACCTTATCTTAAAAATTCATTAACAATGAAAGAAGGTAGGGTAATTCGTTGACTCTGATTGGCTGTTAACCAGTCATGTGACCAACCGAGCAAATGAATAAGAGTTGCTCTTCACTGTAATGCCGTTACACTCAGAGAAGACATCTGATACTCTCCAAGTCAGCTCTTTAAAATTGTCGTTCTTAGAGGTGTGATAAATGAGCCCTACCCTGGCTTACCAAGGTTTATTATTTTTCCCAAGATGCATGAATATTAAGAGTGCTAAAGCTAATCAGACAACTGTGGCTATGGGGGGAAAAAAAAAAATCCAACATTTTCTTGACTTACTGACTTGATTGCGGACTTGATTACTAGCCCTGACAAATTCCTGCCTCGTCCAATATGTCATAGAGGCTCCTGGATCTCCTTAATTAATTCGCATTTCAACTCAACTGTAAATTTTTTACTTATTATAAAATATGAGCCTGTGCGAGCTGTCATTTTAATCACTCAGTATTAACATAAATCAAACGGGGATCCTTAAATGAACTCACCTTACTTATTTTTCATTTTATTCGGTCAAATTCTGCTTTAAATGTTCAAATCTTCGCTTTGACCTTCACAAATTCTGACTGAGATTTTACCCTAATGACTCCAGCTACACTGTGACAGCTATCAATGACTCACAGATTCCTTTTTTATTTTTTTGTCTTCCTAGAGCTTGTAAAGCCATTTGGACTAAAATGAGGATACATAAAATCACTGAACCCCGACATTAATTAATGTTTTTCCTCTAGTAGGGGGCATGTTTTCACCGTCTGGAACAAGACCTACCTTACAGGCAAGAGAAAATACATTACTATTTAACACATGTATCTTGGATTTTCTGTTTATACCACATGTGTTTTATATGTACATGTCAGGACAAAAAACAGGCAATGTTCAAAACAGATGATTGGTGGTATTAGTTCTGCAGAAAGCTGGACAGTGACTTCCATCGGCAGATGACAGATTTGTTATTTTCCTGTAAAATAGCTAAAGCTGGATACATCACACTCGGCTTTATAGGTTCATTTGCATCTCAGCCAAAGTCAGTATACATGAGAGTCAAAGCAAGCTGACGAGTATTAATGAAATCTTTAAACAGCAGGTTGTAAATTCATTTAATCGAGTGAGCCGCAGATCAAAAGGTCCCACGCTGTTCTGCCCTTTTGTAAATAAACACTTTCGAAAGCAGCCAAAAGGCAGTTAATTTGTTTCAGATCGGCAAGGACTTGGAAAGGTAGAAACAGCTGAGAAATGAAGAATAGCCAAAGTGCTGAGTGACCAGAAAAAAAGGCGTGCAGCCCACATGTCTGTGTCAGGAGCACTGCAGTGCTACTTTTGTCAAATAGTCCACAGTGTCTGCAGGGACTGAATAGTTCTCATCTAAAAGACATCACAGAGGATGTCAGGCATCGCAATCAAAAAGTTAACTTGTCATGGTGATATCTGGCTTCTGTGCAGATGCTGCATTTGTGCTCTTGATGTGCAATTTGCAAAAATATGACACGCTGCGGTGATAAAGACGTTCCAGCAACTCAGACGTGTGCTGCACTTCAATGTACTGTAAAGTAGCCTCGCTCATAGAGGAGTCATTTAAATAACAATGTCATTGTAGGTTGTGTTTACACAAAATACAGTTAAAATATATTCAGGTGCTCGGTGATGTTTTTTTTAGGGCAATAAAATGTTAATCCGTATCAGTCGCTTGCAGTGACAGTCATGCCTTAAATCCTGTATTAATGGCTCCGAATAGTTCACAGATATTAATATTCTGCATTTAATTTTGTCCTGGAATAAAACATCACATCACTGCCGCCACACACTGCGGTTCCTGACTGAATTCTCTACTTCTTAGTAAAGCTACGAGAGCTCGTACTGTACTTAAATTTTCTATTATATTATTTATATTATACTTTTCCACACCACACATCACAGTTTTACTTTTTACATTATTTATTTCATACCTGGAACTATCTTGAAGATTTCAAAACCTTATAATGAGCACCTACATCTATCTTAAAATTAGTTACTGTACCAATAATATTAACTAGGGTGCGTGATTTAAGCTATCCTGAGTTTTGGCTGTATTGTAAGGACTTTAAATTCATTTTGATATAATTTAAATACTTTTTACTTGAGCATCATCTTGAATCTCTTTCCTACTTTAACTTGAGTAAAAGCTCCTAATACTTCTACTACTGCTGCTTAACATACTGTAGAACACATAATCATTTCTAAATTGTAAATACCTCTGGTTCTGGCCTCCAGCTCCTTTTCCATGAGTTCTTTCTGAGAGGGAAACTCGCTGAGCTTGACCTTGGACATGGTGTCGTTCTGACCGACTGTACTTATCACTTCCGGCTCCTTCTCGTGGCTGTCCTCAGTCTGAACATGGATCCAGGGAATTTTCCTTAAAGGAGACAGCAAAGCAATACATACAAGATAATTAGCTTTGATTTACAGCTAAATTCAATACAGTTTAGTCTCTTATCTGCGTGAACACACCTTTTGAACTTGTAGATGAAGAATGCAGCTAAACCAACAAACACCACACTGAGCAGCATCAGCATGGCCGACCCACTATGGATGGAGTTTGAATCCACAAGTGGTGCTGAAACACAAACACATTAAACCAGCAGCACATTTTGACAAAGACAAATGTGTTAAGCCCTTCCTTTTTTTTTTTTTTCCCCCCTAAATCATGTCGTATTCCAAGGAGATTACTTTCATTACCCAATGTCCTGTACCAACTGCAGGTACAGTTTGAAGAGCAGCTCTCTGCGTGTTATCCCCTCAGGACATTAAAAGGAGCCTTTAGGAGGTCCACTGCTTCTACCTGGGGTGGGTCATGCACTCAGTAGCTTATGCATAGTCATGGCTTTTTAAATGCTGAGATGCAATATTCAAAGTGTTTCCCCCTCAGTCCCCATCTTTCGCTCCTTCAGAGAGAAGCCTATGAAGTCTATGACCTTTCAGGATCATTTTAAAGGCAACCCAGACCTTTGTGTGCAGACAAAATGAAGACAGATCCATTGGTGGATGAAAAGGGTAAAGCCACGCAGGGTTGATCGACAAGTTTTTGCGATATGCTAATGACCTGGTGACCCTGCCGATTTCCTCAGCGCATACCAAATGCCTTCTTTGTCAATCATGTCATTGATCGGCTGATTTCAAAGAGAGCTACTGTCTCACAGCCTCAGGTACAAATCTGTCAAACTGTGAAGGATATTTAAATGCTGTGATATACAATATCATATAAATCTCACCCGGGGAACACAGTTCCTTTGTCTTTGCCTTGCTTTATTTTTTATAGCTCTTGGGTAAAACTCAATGTCAAACCATTCGAAGAAAGACAAATCTTATCTTTTGACAATTGGCAAGCAGAACAAATGCACCGTGGATGTGTAGACATACTGTACTAAACTGGCATAAATTAAGCCTAAGGCCTGTTTGAATGTTTTGTTTTTGTCTACCTGCAAAGGAGTTTCAAATCTAACAACTGCACTAGGGAGCAAAAACAATGTGTTAAGGTTACAGAAAAAAGAAACTTACCCAAGGTTTGCTGAGTCATGTATACAATAATGCGAATGTCAGTTTTCAGTTCAAACTGGACCAGGCCTTGGTTCAGGGCCGTGACAAAAATATCTGAGATCTGTTTCAGGTAGTTAGCACAAAACACAAGGAGAGAGAAAAACATTATGAGACATTAGCATTTCATAATGGTCTCATTATTTCATGAATATCCAATTTATACTTAGAACTTTAAGGAATAGTATAACAACTAAGAAAGTATACTTCTTTGCTTTTTTTTAAACCAAGAGTTTAAGGAAAAGACGAATATCACACGTGTGTCCATTGGTTATGGAGCTCGAGCCAGCAGGCGATTAGTTTTAGCTTAGCATAATGACTGGTTGCAAGCGGTTGGACACTTAGCCTGGCTCTGTCTGCAGCTTAAAATGACAGTGTTACAGTGTGCATCTCCTCCTCGTGCTTTCAGTTTTTATGTTAGTGTGCAGAAAGTGTTAAAGTAAGAAATGCCAAACTATTCTTTTAAGTGTCTTGATTTGTTGGCTCCTCTACATTGCAGATGGTACAGATGGAACATACAAAAATGAAAACGGAGCCAAAGTCAATCAATGTACTCTAATTATGTACTAGTAGACACGATTTGGCACTAGCCTTTACATCCAGAGCTGTCATATCAGTAGCAGGAAACAGCTATTCTTGATAAAAGTTCACATGATATCTAAGCAAACATCTTTAGATATCATGGCTCTTACCCTCTCTAGAGCCTCCTCACTCCTTCTGTTATGCTCACTTGATGTATGCTCATCGGGCAGGATAAAGAGCTCTGCTGTAGTTGGAAGTCCCGGGTACAAAGACACCAGCAGCTGATCTTCGAGAACCCCAGACACCTGCAGTGACAGAACAACACAAAAAGGGAGATATAACTTCACAATGGAGGTTAAAGTTTGGAACTTTGAAGTCTGGATCTGAAAAGATTTTGACACCAGCTTCAATTGAAGATTCACACTGGATAACGGTGTCTGGTTACTGTCATGACAGATAAACTAAAAAAGGCTCACACATGGAGCATAAAGCATCATGACTGCTGTGTCATTACCACGCACAGGTATGAAATAGTAATGACCCTGAAAGCCACTAGCATCCAATGTGGGCTCCAGGAAAGATCTCCCGGGGGTTGATGTACCTGCGACAGAGCTGTCCGCACCACACGGCCTATGTCCTCCCTCCATTCGGGGATGTCAGGATTGTGCTCGTCAAGCGCAGGCGAAAACGACAACAGCAGCGACCTGAAGAACTCTGGGAAAAAAAAAAAGAAAGGTGAAGCGATGTCTTTTAGAATATGAATGCTACTTCTGGTTTAGTTTTTGATTAATCTGATGTGCAGTTTTGTCTTTTTTCATTTGCCAACATACGCCTTGAAGTTAATTGCTCCTCAAGATTTTGTGTTCGCATACCGTGACATTTTATTCATTAGATAAGTCCACGCTGACATCAACGTGGCGCCGTTCGCAGCGCTGACCGAGAGGCATCACACTTTCCCAGAGATAGCACATTGCATATTCATGTATCGTGCATCTCTCCAATTAAAGTGCTTTGAAGACTGTCTCCCTCACTCACCTTTAACAGTTATAACTTTGGAATCCTGCAGTACAGTGCTCCCAGAAGCAACCTGGACCGTGACCTTGTTTTTTCCCTCTTTCTGGAACGTGTATGAGATGCTTCCTTCCAAGGTTATAATGGGCTGGATTTCAAAAGGAGAAAAAAAAAGAAAAAAAAAACACAGAGAATCGCACAGAAAAACCTGCATCCTCTCTGCTGAATATAGAATGCTACGTACATGCAGCCCTTGACATACTGTATAATGAGGGGGTGCTGCAGGGAACACAATCAACGTGATAAATAAATATGACCAGCCATCCTCTAGGAAGACACCGGGCAATCACGTGCGGTTTTACATGATTTGTGGGGAAGCTCTGTCGATTTACACTTTCAGATTGTAAACAACACCACCAGGACATCAAGGAGAGGAGGGGGGGGGGAGTGGAATAATGGAAGGATGGCAGTAAACAGGACAAACGCATTTGTGGGAGAACAGTGGGAAGAAGAGGAGATAAGCTTCTCACCTCGGAGCTGTTGTCAAACCACCAGAAGAAGGTCAACGTTCTGGGGTGGCTCGGCCAAACCACCGCAGTCAGATTAGCCTCCTTCCCTCTGATGGCTACAATAGGAGCGGAGAGATATACACGCTCCACTGGACCTGAGGCGGCGACACATACACCAGCACATATCCATACATGCATCAAATAAATGCACGCAGCAAACACCGACTATTATCACAATCGCAGCTGATGCACATTTAGCTCCAGGTGTGTGCTTTTGCATTTGCCGAGACTAAAATACATAAAAGTAACACAAGCATGACTGAAATGGAATTCAGCAGAGTGGGAACGTGACTATCCATGAAAGAGAAGAGGTTTTAGCTACATGCACTGCCGCAGGAATCAGTAATGATGTTTCTTATTCACATACTGGTGATGTGTAAAAACAGTGTGCTGCTGTCAGATCCCTGGCTGTTTTCCGCAGAAGCTGTCACTCGGTAAATCCCAGTCGCTCTGTAGATGTGCTTGATGCCATCATCAGTCCTGCTCAGGTTAGAGTATGTGATCTTGATGCCGTCCCCAAAGTCGAGCTGGATGCTGGTTCTCAGCGAGTCTCCCTGTGGACAGACAGGGTGACATAGCATCTGTCACTGAGGCTTAGGTCGGGATCCTTCACTTAGACCACATACAAGCGAAGAAAGCTCAGCCCATTCCTAAAAGTGTCGCGGCTGAGACGTCCTATAAGCTGTGTCACAAGCACTTGATAGGTGAATATGAATGGAAGGAGACAGATATTCAACCGAGAAAAACAAGTGGAAAAGTAAAAAGAGAGCAACAGAGGCAAAAGAGGTCATGAAAATGTCCCAAAGAAAGAAGGATGTGTTTATAATCTGCTGCCATTTTGCCAGCGAACAAAAATCATTCAAAACAAACATATTGCCATTATTGAAGTGTTTTTCATCCAGATTCAAAAACACGCTGATAATTAACTCTGGTTTTATTTATGTAGGCTTTGAGATATCTACAGTGTGAGACTTCGATAGGTCAAGCTGTATTTGTGATGCTCACAGCAATGGAAAATCAAAGTATTCCATTAACAGCCTGTCAGGAGTTTTTAGGCAACCTTTCAGAAAAAGAACTTCCAATTAAATCTGTAAACATGGTGATCTGAAGATTATCTGAAGATTATCCAGGGTAATGATACTGGGGATGCCCTGACTCTTCTTCTTGCACCATTACTGTAATAACCAAAGACTGTATATAAGGAGGGGATTAGCTTCTGCATCTGAAAAGGGAATCCAATGCATAAGTGATTTAAATCTGCATTCTTTCTAATGGCAAGCAGGGGGCGACTTCTCTGGCTGCAGAAAAAAGTGCAATTACACAGAAGTAAATGAGAAAATGATCATCCTTCTTTCCTGATTTGTTACCACAGAAAACATTTTCCTGATTAATTTATGGTCTTCATTACTAGTTTCAAGTCTTCTTCAATGAAGTGTCGTGTCCATGTTGTGAATTTAGGTCCCATTCAGTGGAAAATTGGTGATAAAGCAGAGTTTGCTGTAGGATGTGGCTACGTTGTGATTGACAAGTTGCTAATGTGTCCGTCTGCGTAGTGTCCTCGTGTTCTTCTTGCCATGGATTCAAATGATTATCATGAAATCGTCCAATACTTTTGTTGATGATCTAACACCGCGATGTTAGTTGTGTTGGTATCTACAAATATTTACTGCACTGCTGTGGAATGTGGCACAGATATTTAAAGTCTCAAGGATAACTGTCCTCATGATGATCCAAGATACTATTGGGTGCCAGCAGCTGATTATCAGTTCTTCAGGTTTCCACTGAAATATCTTTGCATCCATTTGATAAATTTAAACATAACTTTGCACGGATGCTCATTATCACGATGAAGCTGACCTTGTAATAAATATCTAGTTAAATCATCAGGGCAAAATTCAGACTATTTATTGCTTTATGACGGTCAGACACATGAAAAAAATATTCATCCAATCATCTTCAGTTGGGTTTTGTGCTAATTCGAAAACGCTACCACGCTAAACATTGATGGCATGCAAACGAAATCAACGCGAGCAAGTTGGCACACTGAGCATTGTGCTAAAGCTCGGCGGCAGACAAACACTAATACATGTGTGGGGCTGCTCTCAAGGTGGGTTGGTTGAAATTAGATTGAACAGACATTTTAAAACAGTTCTTGTTCCTTCAAACACTGGTGATCCCGAGGTGATTTGACTCACATCATCAAGGTAGACCATGAAAGTGACGTTGCTTCCAACAGCAGCACTGAGCTCTCCCTGACTGGTGGACAGACGGAGGCCTCGGGGTGCTCTGGGACGACATGTCTCCCTCCTGGGCGAGTATACGTTCCTTCCCGTCTCCTTACAGTTATTGGACAAAACCTTGCGATACCTTTGAAGCGTAAAGGTAAAAATGAAAGACAAATATTGTGGCATTCGATGCTAACAGAATACAGCATGAGCACACAACATACATACTTTGGAATTAAATTCTTCACAGAGAGAAAGCAAAATGTTTTTCCAAAGTTTTAACACTTTTTGATGTGTTTCTGGAGGTGTCATCACCATCCACTGTATTTTCTAATTCTTTCCACTTGACGAGCTTCTTCTTCAATTTCTTTTTCACAGTTCATTGTGGGACAAGAGCATCCATTAACAGCACAGCCCGTGAGTGTACTTAATTTTGTCACTATTTGAGAGTGAACACGCCGCATAACCAAACCCTGCTTTGCATTATTGTATTATGGAATTGGGACACAGTGTAGGTTACATTTTTCAGCTCTCAGAGTTTTATTTCAGAGCCAAGTGGCAGTAAACCATTATTTCCTGTTTGCATTCTACACAACATGACAAACAAGGTGGAATGGAATAATATTGTTTTGTGATGGACTGAACATTGGGGGCCACTTACCCTGTGCTGTTAAGGAAGCTTTGGCTGGTGCTGCAGCTTTTAGCCGCACCATTTGGATTAAACCAAAAAGCCGGGGAGCACTTCCCATCCGCCTGGCGCTCCCAGCCATAATCACTGCCAGAAAAAGAAACAGCATAAAAAAAAAAAAAAACACAACACTTCATGAAATGATAAACACTGTTACTCAAAATAATCTAGCTTCTACAAGCTTTTGTAGTGGGGCAAATGCTTTGCAGTTAGAGCTTCATGGCATATTTTAAGACTATAACTAGAGACATGATTGTCAGACAAGCGGGATCAAAGAGAATTTCAGACAGATGGATAAAAGATATTTAAAATTCATTTAACGATTCATTATTAATTGAATTCTAATAAGTCACTTGACATTATGCAAATTACAGGAGCATGATGAAAAGTTCTTAACTTCCATCTCCATTTTTCACACTATAATTAGATTCGATGAATACAGCCACATTGGTTATCTAGTAAATATGCAATGAAAGATGGATATTAAGGCATATGAAGTTCTGCAAACTGATACTTCTGGTTTTTTATTACAAATGTCGACAAGGAGCCCTAATTGCGTACGACTCGAATTAGATATTCAAAGTAGAGGAGCTGTTTGGTAAACATGTAATAAAAGAAATTAAAGAACCACTGGGGGAAAATGTCTCAGTTACAGTATAGTCCCAGCTGGAAACCCTGAGAGAAAGAAGTCATTACCATTCAAAATCATAGGCTGTGCAGAGGCATGGCTCTGAGGAATAGATCCGGGAATAGTCCTGGGCCAGCATGCAACGGTTGCCTGGCCTGCGCTTCATATAGATCTGCTTCTCGCCCATTACACACAGCTCTCCCTATCAGACAAAGAAAAAGATGATCTAGATTTTCCAGAAAGAAACTCTGGAAATTCACAAAAGCAAGACAGGTAAAAAAGGACTCGGGCATTAAGTGAGCGTACAAAAACAGATCTCTTGAGGCTGACAATAAATCAGTGATGTTTAATATTCCTGTTACCTTGTTGTGCAGGTACCACGTCTGATAATCTCCATCCATGCATCTTCTGTTAAAGAGGCCCTTGTAGTCAATCTTGATCAGCTGCCACTCTGACCGATGGCTGAAGTGTCCAAAGAAACTGGAAGGTGATGCATTAAACAAATTTTCAGCTGAGACAATCCTGAGACACGGATGCACGGTTGTCTGATATGATGCGCAGCACCTGCGAGTCTGAAGTCTGTCATTTACGCTGACAGATGAGACAACCTGAGATTCCCTTTGATGGAAAGTTTCAGTCACTGGGGAAAAGCTGTTGGACCTGTGTTTGTTTACATCAACAGAGGAACTAATTCTTCGAGCCTGATGTTTGTTTTATTGCTTCCGGACTGTATCTGTGTGTCTCTGCTTACGTGATAATGTGGTTGTCAGATTCTGGCTCCATTAAAACTCCATCCACATACAGAGGTGCCAAGGAGAAACTGTGGCGGTCCCATTTCTTTCCTTCATCTAGACTGATCCTGCATAAAAAAAAAGACAACAACTGTCAATGCATGAATATCTATCTCTACTTGTTAGTCTGTCAGTGGTGGATAAATATATTGTTTGCTCAATGCATGTGACATTAAACATCCGAAGCACACAGGTTGAGCAATGAAGGAGGAGGTGCAAAGAAATAGTAATTTAGCTTTTGCCATGGTTGAAAAATGAAACGCCTTGGATTCTCTGCAGTGTGAAAAATTATCTCAACAACAGGCTCAACAATAGGACAAATGTTCCTCGGCCCAGGTAAATTTTTTGAAGGTGACAACACAACAGAAAAGAGAGATATGACTCAGGTTGTAACATTAGAAATAGATTTGGGGGGTTTCAAATCGCCTTTCTCGGAGCTTAATCACTTTTGACAGGGCTGTAGTGTGCAGGGACATCAAAGTAGATAGTGTTACAAAGCTCCCACAATATGAGGGACTTATGAGGGCATTCTGTCTCATATTTCCACCCCGCTCTACTTCTCATTTACATAAAAGCACTCAAACCATCATATCCAACCAAGAGCACAAAAGCTGTAACACACTCTCTTCTGTTGGAAATGATTCTGACAGTTCTGAAGCCGCAGTGCCGATACAATTATCATGCAAACTTGGCCCATCAGCATTTCAAAACATTAAATGTAATCATATACTGCATCAAAAAAAAAAAAAAAAAAAACCCGAAACCAACATAACACCGAGGTAATTTCCCACTACAACGCCAACACCTACAGTTCCTACTTACGGTAATTATGGCGCCAGCTATTGTCAAAGACAAGCTACACCTACCACAAGTGTCGAATCGGCGTTGTTGCATGTAAAACTGCCAGCAAAGCCCCTCCGTTGTCAAGAAACCAAATGTTGTGCTCCTCATCGAAAATCTGCGTTGGTGCACGATGGGAAAAAAGCAACAAAAAAACCCAACAAAACATCCACATTTGTTCCACTTGATTACACTCCGTTTTTGACATGAATGCATCATCTGTTTAAGGTAAACACAGGCAGCGTGGAGATGGGTCTTACCTGTCTCCAGCTATTTCCTGCATCTGATGTTATAAACATCCCAAGGTTGGTAGAGGACAACTCTGTTCCAATATTCCCTGAGTACAAAAACATGAATAATTTCAGTCGGTGTGTATTTACATAGCAAAGATTCCATAACACACCTATACGCACAATCAGCGGATGAAATCGTTAGAGTTACTTTGCGAATCTGTGCTCATTTTCCACCGTAGGACGAGTTTATGACTTACCGCAACCTAATCATCTCACCAAAATATGAGGTTTAGGAGCTGAAGTTTCCGTATTCGATTTCAATGACAGAAAGAGGGCACTATGTGATTAATTTTGTGTGTTCTTGTGGTTGCATTGCTGCAATATATTCGAGATGTCTGAAGTCTCGTCACTTTAGATGCATGCCTTTTAGGTAACTGTACCTGTAGCCACAATGATTCCCGGTACAGACTTTTTGCTGGTGATGGGTCCAGATGTGTAGGGATTCTCTGACATCTCCAGATGAAGATGTAGCGAGCAAAACGGCTGTCAACAAAAAACGGATTCCAATATAGCACAAGTTGAGACAATATGGATCTCAGATCTTAACAGAAGCAATTATAATTAGCTTTGCTTTGAAACCATTCTTCCCATTGAGAGAAAAGTGCCAACATTTTCAGAGACCATTTATAAAACAAAGATACTTTGTTCCTCTCATCTCGTTTGCCAGAAAAAAAGAAGAAAAAAAAAAACAGAAAATGGCTGAGAGGACACAGAGGGCATTTGAATTGTTTCATTCTAAAGCAAACAAGGCATGTAATTAAAATTCCCCGAGATGCACTGATAAATCTGGCAAAATTGATTCAAATCATTTCACTCATCTCTCCCGCTAAAGCGCACTGAAAAACATCAATAAGGCTTTTCAAACAGCGGAGGATGAGGTGGGGGGGGAGGGTCAGAAAGCAGACGAGCACAGTGGTCATTTATGCACCACAGTGGAAGACAGTAACCTGCTGCCAACCGAAGAATATACATTATTTCAAAAACCTTAAAGAGCATACTGACTGGATTAGGTGGAAGTCATACCTGCTGAATGACAACACAGTCACGTAATGTAATGCAGTGTAATCTAGTATTCATTAGTGCAGTGTGACTACAGGTAGTAAATTGAAATCACAGAGGTTAATGGAAAGCCCGGACCCTGAAAGAAAACGCGGTGACACTCTGTGCCTTACACCGATAATAAGAATATTCCAGCCGAGCATCTCCTTGGCCATTTAGGAGGTTATAAAGGCGCGCTGAAGCCGGCGCTGGCACCTGGCCTCGTGCAAATATGGCTCCGAATCAAAGAATATCCAAAGCACAGCTGATGAGGTTGAAACATTTGATGAATGATATATGTCACAAGCTTAATTTTGCATGAATGAGAGCATTCAGTCACTCCTGCCCAAAGGCTCGAGCTCACCAGAATGCAGTGAAGGTTATTTCCAGCCACATCAGCGGCGGGAGCTGGCAGCAGGGCCCATGTTTGTCCCTTGTTGTATGTGATGAAAGTCTTGATGTGACTATCCACCAGTTTGTTGGCAAGATACATCCCATTTATCCCCTCGACCTATGCAGGAAAACAGAAATAATGCAGTTATCATGCAGGTACTTTGACAATCTTTAACTGCTTTAATATGCAACATATGTATATTTTCTATGAAAAAGGAGTAAAAGCATAAAATAGCTTAAAAATCAATTCATCACATGAAAAATACGTATTACATCTGAAATCAAAGTGAATCGACTTTGCCTTAAATACAATCACAGGTTAACAAATCGAGGTTTTCCTTGTGGATATACTGTGTTAGAGCTGAAGGGGGAATTAATGGTGAAGCACCAGCAGCTGACCGTGAACAAGGCTAACTACACACCTTATAGAAGTCGACCAGGAGGTTACCAGAGGGTCCCCTGATGGTTCTCAGATTCTCTAATGAAAGGATGAAGTAGACCCCGGGGGAGTCTGAGATATAGAGGCTGTAAGTGTTGTTCTGATTCCACTCCTGGACGGCAGCAAATACCTGCTTCTCATCTGTGCTGATGATATGCATGTCCTGTAGGAGGATGTGGGTGAGACAAAAAAAAAAAAAGGAACAGATGGAAAAAGAGAGAATGACAGGTGCAAGTGAGCAAACACAAAGGAGCCATATAAAGAGAGGCCATGCACTGTCTGTTTAAATATCATAAGTGCGACATTTCTTTACACAATAACAGTTGTATGGCTGCAGAGAAAAAACAAAAAAAACACAATGATTCAAAACAGAAAATGTCTGTCTTTATGATAATACATCTTTTATACTTTGATAGTAGCTCGGTGTGTTTGTCGCTTACCTTTGGCAGGCAATATTTAGGCAATTTCATCCGCTTGAAGGATTCTCTCATGTAGGAGACAAAGTAGCTGGTTCGTCCTGACTTGGTTACCTTTGAAGTGAAGTTAAAGAAGCTTTGTCACTCTCTAATTAGACCACATGGAACCATTTTAGTGTCCCAGAGGAACATTTTTTAAAAACTTTTTTAAATCAAAAAGCAGTTTTTAAGTAATGCAGACATAACAAAATGTATAGATCAATGATTTTCCATTGTTCACGTCCATTTCAAATAATGATATGGGTATGATTTATATGTTTATTCAACAGAAATGCCTCTGTAGATTGTCAGCAGGATGAAAAAAAAAAGGATGTGAGTTTGGTTTTGACAAGACATACAGTACTGTGCAAAAGGTGTCAAAAAACAAAGTGAAGTGTGTCTAAAATTATGACATTAGTAGTTTTTTCATTTGATAAAGTAGTGACAAAAGAAATCTAAATGAAACCAATAGTTCTCTGAATCAAACATTTTTTTTTTAGCTACTTGGCTTTTCGGTTTTTCCAGCATTTCGAAAAACATGTCACAGATTTAGTCTTTTCCGTCGTCTTCTCTCTTTTTCAGCGCCACCAAACCAGCCTAAAATTGCCTTTTTTCCTCCCCGCTAATATTTTGCACAGTAATGTATGAGAATCGACCAGCTTCCCAAATGGTAACCCTGCTGTGAAGCTGAAACATCTCCTGAAGGATGTATATTAATTCACAACGCATGACTGACTTGATAAACCACTTGTAATTTTACTCCACTTTCCACAGCGTCAAAAGCAGACTAAAATTACAAGCACAACAGAAATTATTATCATTATCTCAATTAGTTTAAAGCTAAGAGGCACTGAAAATTGTGTTGGCTTTATCTACAGTGCGTCTTGAAGATCTTAATGCACTACCACTTTCCCATCCACTTACAGGCAGGGCAACGCTACTTGATTGCTTATTTTCTAATCAACTAGAAGGATGGTGTTTGTCCCCCAACACACTACATTAGGGCTCTAATGGAATAATCTATCGAAAATCAATGAGCTGCATTTTCCCAGGCCACATTTTTGAGGATGTTGCACTTGGCTGTTCGTTCTCTCCCAAGAGACTTTGGAGGTGTTGAAGACTGCTTATTTCGTTGTAGCCCGAATCGATAACCTCATTACTCTTTGTCAAGTTAAATCCAACTGCCCCAAGCAATGAAAGTCACAAGAAAGTCATCTGTGCCACCACAGCTCGGCACAGACACTCTCTGTGTGTCCAGTTATTTTCACCAGCGTCTTCCTCGTGTCTGCCTCTGCCTTGACGGTCAATCTCATCTCGGCTAAATGCAATTTGGGCATTTTATTGAATCACCATCTCTGAATCACGCTGTGATATATTTTTTTCATACATTTTCATTCTTATATCGTAGCCATTCCAATCAAGTCTGTGGATTAAGTGTGTTGAAAGTGAAACTGGGTCACAGCTAAAGTATTGCTGCTGCAACATCATACCATATCAAAAGATTAAATCTGTGGATAAATAAATTAAAAAATGAACGGCAAACATTTTGGGGTGTTTATTCAAAATGAAAGCGTGCAGTCCTAGAAAACTGCCACCGTTTTGGAGCTGTATTTTCTTGAAACTTGGCTGGAGCCAAATAAGAATGACCAAACGCATCAAGCCTGACCAACAGAGAGGAAATTACTTAGCTGTGGATGGAAATCAATGACAGCGGAGGGCATTTGAAAATTAAATTTCTAATAATGACCCTGACTGCGGCTGTCTAATTGGAGTCAAAGTCAGAGTGAATGATAATAAGGACACTAACCTGTCTATTCACAGTTCCTTTGCCGTGTGCTCTCAGCGAGCAAACACATTTTTCAGGCATGGAGTATGTCTGTGCGGAAACTCAAACACTGAGTGTGCCTTGACATGAACGAGACAAAACATAATCAAAACACCCATCGGGATAGTGGGGGAACAGGTGTGTTGGGAAAAACCATTATGTGGGTTTTGATGGAAAAAAAAGCATGAATTGGGTGCAGAAGAGAGCAAAATAAAAACAAAAAACAAAAAATAACAAGAAAAACCAAAGTTCGCAGACACGGCAGACTTTGCATGAAAAGATGCAGACAACTGGCTTTGTTTGCTCTCAACAAAAGTAATCTATTACTACGCAAACCTGAGTGAAAACATATTCATCCTGCACAACTAGTGAGTCGGTGTCAACGTGACCAGGGAAGAGGTACTGTCTGTTGCCTTCTGTGCACCGTGGGGCTCTGCACTTCACGTACTGAGCACCTGGAAAGGGGCGAAAGGAAATCAATCAGAAGTAAATTACAACCACTTACCTTCAAACAGTACTTCTTTATGTACTGGAACTGCCATACAGTATGTAAATGCTAAATCCATTCCAAGTTCGGCGCTCTGAAACAATTTTAAACTCAGGTAATATTCAAACACTGACACTAGTCAGTTGGCACTTTTAAAATCCAAATTAGCTGAGTTTCAAGAACTTGAAGCTCCTGCAGTGTGTCACGCTACAACAAAAAGTTCAGGATGTTATTGTGTGAGACAAGAGGAGTTTGTATGCTAATTCAGATACAGATTTTCTCACCACAGGAGGAATCTGAGTATCTTTTCCAATGCAGGAAACTCCTATAATTGGTTTGACAGAATATACCACGCTGTTTAGAAAGGGAGAGCTGAGGTTTGTCTATGAAACACAGGGGATAGATTAGGGGGAAGAAACATCCATCAGCCCACTAAAACTCTCTGTTTTTGTCAGGAGACACCTATTCTGTTTTACTCGACTTCGGGGACCAATCTGAACAGCAGAACAGGTCTCGTCTTGGCCGTGACCTCGCTCTAAATGAGAGGCAAAAGGGTCCTGTGGGTCTTGCTACGGCAGCGATCTGGAGTGCAGCACTCACGGCCTTTCCCGATGCGCGTCTCGATGTGGACCACATCTGATTCTCTGTCCAGCCCCATTACCGCCCTTAAAAGAAGAGGAGGAGGAGAAGATGGAGAGAAGCAGAAGAACGGTGGCGGGTAAGAAAAGGGAAAATGAGAAAATAAAGAAGAAGAGTGGGTGGCTGGGTTGAGTATCACAGCTGCAGATGGACATCCCTATTTTGAGACAGCCGTAACAATATGTTTTTATCTTGTGTAAATCAGTCAGCGTAGAATCTGCAACACCAGCGGCAATTAATCTCAATTCACCAAGGCATCAACAAAGGAAACAACAAGGGGAAGAGGGGTGTTGTTGTTGTTGCGGGATGTTATGAAATTGCAGACGCCTGCAACACCATTTTGAAAAATAACTATTTGACATAATGTGCGTTAAGGAATAGAACTCAAGAGCAAAAATAATGCATTGTTTCGTGGGCTGCTGTCCCCGCTGTGCTTTTCTGTTTTTATCAAACATCTCACTGTTCATGCATGTGGAGAGGATGTCCTCCAACCAACGTCCTTTCGTTCCCAGCTAAAACACACTTGGTTTGACACATACCATGACAAACAGGGATAAACGGGCTCACATCAATATTCACTGCCTTGTGCCAGCGCAGACTAAATGACAGCGACAACAAAAACAGCATGTCATGTTTGCTATGAAAAAAGAAGCACAATATTCCTTCAGGTCTACGTGACACGGATATAATCAGTTGTGTGCTCCGCTGCAATGGAGGAGATCTGCTTGTGACAAGAGGTCATGGGATCCTTCTGACAGCATAGGGTCAGGAACACTATCATTATGCAAATTACAATCAATCACTGCAGAAAACAGTTCAAAAATAGGATCCAGATAATCATACCAGTAGAATCTGCCTGGCATCACGTTGTCGTGAACCAGCTGCCATTTCCTCCCGAAGTCCATTGAACTGTACAGCTGCAAGACAAAATTAGGCCGATCTCAGTCACACTTCGTCACACCATCATCGAATCCACGGAAACAAAAACTTGAAAAACGCTAATGGGTTCAGCATACACAGATTACGTTATTTGCATTTGAAGGTTCATCGTGGATTCACTGAGAGGCTACCTTGCTATCATGACTGCAAGCCAGTATCCAGTCCTCCTGTGCAGGGTGGAAGAGCAGGCTCAGGATGTTGAAGTTAATGGGATGCTTCTCAAAGCTTGCCCCTTCATCTGAACTGATGAGAACAGCGCTCTCTACCTCTGGGTCGCTAAGCATCATTATCTAAAGTACAGAGGGGCCAGACGAGGGATATAGCATTAGAGGAGGGAGAGCGAGAGAGACAGAGATACCGTCATTTGGCAGCAATTTTAAGAAACTGTAATTTGATGTCAGGAGTGAGCTTATAAGAGATCAGACGGAGAGATAAAAGCAACGGACGATGCTGACCTTCCGCTTGTTGGTCGGGCAGACATACAGGTAACTCAAAACCGTCCTTGAACCCACTTTGTCATTGAGTTTGGTGTAGGTGCTGCCGTAATCAGAGGATCTGGACACAAACAAAAAACAAAAAAACAAAAAACATTGCATGTTTGATGAAGAAATCCATTAGACACAGATTTAGCACCGTAGCAGCGGTTTGGCATGCTTTAGTCCATTAACTGCAAATCACTAATTCTTTACAAGACTGCCTTTCCACAGCATATCGCACGTTCCGAGATTGATTTTCTACCATTTAGGCAGCCTTTTGCTTTAAGGGATGGAAAAACAACTTGCAGAGCCTAAATTCATGCTAATGTAGTTTTTTTTTTTGTTGCTCTTGTAGTATTAAGAAACGTGCTGCACCAAAAAAAGTGCCATTACTCTGCCAGTCTATCTACCGTATGTGCACCAATTATGAACCAAACCAAATATGAAAAAATATGCAGAGGGTGGCGGTTGAATAAAAAGCAGACCTTTCAAGTTGTCAGTGATGCAGAGCTTCTTTTTTTTTTTCCTACAGAAATGTGCTTTGCAGACAGACAGATAAAATAAACCACTGATTAAGTAAACCTTGGACCACTAGCGAGGGGAATTGGATGAGTGGGTCCCCACTTTGTTTACTAAAGCCTGCTGGATGTTGCCGACGCTAGCCTAAAGAGTCACGCCCTAATTTGCATAGCTGTACAATACAAACAGCAAATCAAAAGAAAAAAACATCAAGCTGTAATTAACTGTCTCTACCTAGCTTTGACATTAATTCTAGCCTAATTTAACACTCCAATTTCAATATATGTAGGTTGTTGATTGGAGAACTCAAACATCACGAATAAAGAGGATCCTGAAACTCACTCTTGTGTTTTGAGGAACAAAATAAGCGAACAAAAGTCAAGGAGTCGGCAACAAGCTGCTAAATTAAGGACACTCGTGCACACAAACAAGCTGCAGAAAAGGAGATACAGCCCTGATCTTATAGAAACGTAGTGTTACTGTGGCAATAGTGAGACGATACTGCAAGCACGCCTTAAAAGCAAGAATGAACGACCGAAATCAGATGCAGAGAAGGCTGACATCAGCTGGTGAAAATGAAGCAGCACTCAAAGCAAATTAATACATTTGCCTCAAAGATTAGTTGGCTACAGTGTACGGCATCCCACAGTTTTATTCCACCAATCAGCTACTGGTGACAGCAACCCACCAAGAAAGAGCGATACGCCAGACAAAAAGGATGGAACACACAGCTGCAAACCAATTTGGATGTAAACAATAGAGCTTTCAAAATATTTCCCCCCCAAAAAATCATATTTGCAAATATTTTAGGAGGAATGAAAAGCTTTAAACAGGCTTGTTAGAGCGCACGAATACACACAAGGCATTCTGGTGAGCAATACTGAATGTAAATATAACTATGTTTACAAGGAAACTCCACAGGGAACCTTTAGCATTTTGCAAAAATTTAAGGGGAAAGTATGTTGTCACTGTGCGGTAATGCATTAGCGCAAAGGGACTAATTTGAAGACTCATGCTTGCTGCTGCATTAAAGGAGGCTAAAACTCTAATGGTCTTTGACAACAAACAAGAAAATATGGATATCAAGAGAAACATAATCTGTTTAACAGCTTTGGTATATTTCTGCATTAAAAAAGGTTGGCATATTAATTGGACAGTTCCTATTCATAGCAGCAATAATGTAGCTTTGACAAACACGTCATGCAACTAAATATTCATTCATCACATGTCAAGCAAGACCCTGCAAGTCTTGGCAAGCTGATTTTCATGCTACACTGACATGAAATGAAAGCAGAGGCTGCCTGCAAGGTAGGAAATCAATTTATGAGGCAAAGGTATGCGTTTGAAAAGGCTCAACGGTAATATGGCTGAGTACAGTAAATGCAATTTGTATTTTAAGGGCTAAAACATCCAGCATTGCCAGTCCTTGAATTTAACGTCATTCTGAGTGATGAACACATCGTAAGCTTACAGTATATAAGGAATAACTCTCCTTTCATATGAGCAGATCCTTGTATGTTGAAGACTGTGAGGGAGGAATTTCTGAAGACATCCTTTCAAGTGCAGTGGTGAAATCCCCTTTCACACAGCTTTTTATCTTAAATAAGAGCCAGAATGGCCTTTTGTTCTCACTGCTTTCAACTGATTTAGATATTCAGTTTCATCCTCTTTCATTCAGTTTTCTTTTCAGTAGGTAGTGTGGTATTCTGTGTAACAAATTAGCCAGACAAAAGTGATATGTACACACTCACCGTGAGAGATGTGATGAAAATAAAAATTCCCAAAAAAAGAGAAAAATAAATGAGTAAATGACCCGTTTCTTGGCCTTATTTATAAAAGGGACATTTAAATCTGTAGCAACATGTTCAGATACTTCCACTTCACAGAACTGCATCCCCCGACAAGGGTAGATGTGTTTGTCATTCCAATCTTCATATTTCTTCTCACCACAAACAGCGATTCCGAGCTCTCAGTTCTACCTGAGTGCCTCCAAATGTAATTTCACTGTATAATTGGATAGACATCCAGTGTCTGCTATCATTGTCTGCGCATTAACTTGAATCGTCCCATTTGCTGTTGACATTGTTTTCAGAGACTTACCCCTAAACACATTTGTATTTGTGCTTAAGTACTCCTTTCAGTTGGGCTAGCTGTCTTTGATTGCGGCGGCAGAAGAAGGCCTCTTAAATGATGTTATTACATTGCGGTAGTTCTTTAGCAGAAAAGACAGTCATCTCAAAACACAAAGAGACTTGACGCATGTTTAGATAGCTTCTGCAAGTCACCCATTGATCTGCGCGTTGCATTTTGCCACCAACAGAGGCCCCGAGCTGTAGCTATAAATCATTTATTGTGTTATCACAGAAATCATTTACTCCCTTTTCTTTTCATAACATTCAAATCTCTGATTTTCTAATACCCATACTAAGAGCCTTTGTGCACCCCCTGAGGTACACTCTAATTTACTTGTGGTGCCATTGTTAAGCAGACACCTTGATGATGGAAGACCTCCTGTACACAATATGGGATTTCAAAATGTGTCAAGTCGGGTGTAAATCTTAGTGGCGCCTCTGGTGAAACAGATATTAATTTGAAACTCTATGCTTGGCGGACTGATGGTCTCTTTTTCACGTGTATTTCAGAATGAAATGAGTTCTCTGCAGGCTATGAGAGAGGTGAGAGAAAAGGCATATCAGAGGTTGGATTGGGCTCTATGGTATAATCCTTAATGAATTCCATTCTTATTTATGACCTGACAGGGCACTGTAACTCACCTCTCAATACATACTGAATGAAATTACTACGGCTATATAGTAGCAATTGCATGTCAATTGCTTCTGAAACAAAAGGTTACAGACGACAATCAATCACAAACTCCATCAGAAAGTTTCTAGGTCAGAGGAAAAGCACCGCAGATCCAAACACAGAATCTCTCAGATCAGTCTTCCGGTTTATCTTTCAGAAATAGCCTTTCAAAAAGTTTCTTTGCTGATGATGGACAGAAAATAGGTTGTTTTTAAAAGGTTGCTCTGGTGTTAGTGGTGTTATTTATGGGACTGCAGGAAGCAAAGAGGAAGCAGGTTCAATCTGAACTACTTCAGAACTCTTTATTAAAACATATTTCATATTGGCTTCCAGTGAAACTTGATTGTTCATATCCTAGCAAGGGGGAACACTATAAATCATACTTACAGGATACAGCACTCCCTATGAATATATTATTCTTATTGTTTTTAGGCCTGTGCTTTTGCATTTTTATAAAATTCCTGCAATGATGCCATAACCTTTCTATTTAGATGGAAAAGGAAAAATGGCGATGATTAAAAAGGGAAAACTTACCTCCACAGCGAGCTCTCGGTAACGGCCCCCAGGTTGAAGTCATACAGCTTAGTCAGGATCAGGATCACCTGCACCAGAACAGCAACAGACTTATTTAATTACATGCCAAGGTCTGAATTTTTTTAAAAAAAGCCTTTGCATAAATGCCTCCACTGCACACATTACCTGTCTACTCCTAATGATGTGGAATAGATAGAACATGTCTGCTACATTTCCTTACTAATAAATATCAGCCTCATACAGTATGTTATCCCTATGACAAGTGATCCTCATGTTGTCAGGAGACGTCGGTCTACTGGTGGCAGGATCTGAAAAAAATCCTTGTGGGCTGTCAAGAGTTGTGTCTGTATCTCATGTGGAATGATACCTACATGACAGCAAAATCTGAACATAATTGTTCAGTGAACAATAAAAAGAAATGCAGTCAGTGGCTGCACTGTATCACCCTCTCTCATGCCCTTTTTCTCTCTTTCTTTTCTTTTTTTTTTTTAAACTTGTACCCCACATTTACTTGCAAAATACTTAGCTGCACAGCACAAACAAATGTTGATCTCTAATGCTGATGGTACATGTTGTGTTGTGCCATTTATTTTACTTGTTGGAAAATGTTCAGTTCCAGTTTGCTATGCTTTCGCGTGTTCTCTGAGGATGGTTGGACAATGTGTTTCTGGGGAATCAAAAAATGCGGCCCATAAAAGCCTGCCAAGGCACAGAGGGCAGAGTGAAATGGTGTGCAAACGCATTATTGTCACTTCAATGGCATTATAAATGACTTCCCATGGGGATACTCATAATTCAGGAAAGAAAGAGGGGTAGGGAGGAGGAGTTTGGGGCATGGGATGAAGAAAAGGGAGAAGGAATGGTTGATAATAACAATCAAGGAGTGGAAACATGACACAATATGACGATTTGAAAAAAAAAAACCCAGAAAGATAGGTCAAAAGCTCAATTACAGTGAGTTTAAACACATTAACCTTATGGGACCCATGGAACGAGTCATTAAACTGTGAAAAGCCACACAAGACTCGGAGGAACAAAGGCACGCCTGTAAGTCTGCTTTGAAAATGTTAAAAACCCAATTGACCCACAATTTAGCCATCAAATGGCCACTGTGCATGGCTGGGACTATCTGCATTACAGGTTAATTAACCAATCACACAGAGAGATAAGCATTTGCATAACTAAATGCACCATGTCTGCAAGGTCCAACGCTGGAGTCTGAATCAATTTGGAGTACAGACTTAGTTAAATGGCTGTGATGTTAGGCCTAATTGCCTGCTTTGAAAAATAGATACGAGAGAAAAACTCTGCCAAACTGTTGATCGTTTGTCTCCTCAGTTCTCCTCTGCTAACAACAATGACTCTATGTCATGGGACATTATAAATACGACGAGGTAAATTGAATCTGGAATTGATTTTATCAGTGTCAAACTAGCGGCAGCTCATTCTTAACCATAGGGATTCAAATATCCAGCGTGGCAAATTAACTGAGTGAATAAAAAATAGATGTTCACAGTCTTATGAGTTTCAATCACTCGTGCTATTTTGCACATGAATTCCAATTTGATCAAACGCTCGCAAATTTAGCTGAGGATGTAAAATAAGCTCGAAAAAGAGCCCCAAATGGCAAAACTCAATAACAAAAAATTCTCTCAGCGGCCGGGCTGTAATTGCCATTTAAGAGCGCTCCCTTAACTGTTGTCAACGTGTCTGTGTGGTTGGCTCATTAACAAAAGCTGACCCATTGAATTGGGTCAGTGAAGATCTACCTCAGGGACCAACAGACTAGTGAGGCAGATGACTGTTTGGATGATTTGTCCCTAAGTGGATACATCAAGAGTACATCACTGGAGACTGTGTGTTCCCACGTCTTCAGCATTATTGATAGGCTGTGCATCTGTGGCTCAAGTCAATAGGGAGCAACTACTATACATGCAAATGCTGAGACCGGTACAGAGAGCACACGACTCGCGCTCCAGATGTGAGAATTCCGCCAAGAGATCCCGACAAACGAAGGCGCATTAAGCACACAGTTCTAAGAGTTTATGATGCAGCCTTGCACTTATATTAAGACTGGGAACAAACAAACACAAAATGGCTTCCAGAATTATTTTGAGCCTTCTAGGTAAATACAATTCTCCATGCATATCATCGCTCACTTCCATACATGAAATTAAGTAAGGACCCTGGAAGGCCAAAAGCAGTGCATTTATTCATGTTTATGTTTTATTGATGTGAGCAAAGAGAGCTTTGCCCCGGGAAAGTCAACCAATCATTTTTCAGATTGGCTCTCACCCTCCGAGGAGTTGGGTTTAGTCATCCTTTTATCCTAACGTTCTATTCTTGTCGCTTTCTTCCCCTTCTTTGCTTCCTTTTCCCTTTTCGATGGTTCATTTTTCAATCTCTCTTCCTTTGTTTCTTTCTTTCCTTTTGGAACAGGCTCTCCAGGTACTTTCTTTTGCTGTGGTTTCTTCTTTTATTATTTATTTTTTTTACATCCAGCATATTTCATGAGGTAAATAAGGGGAAGGAGAAAAAAAAACATTTAAAAGACATATCACTGTCAGATGCTGTTTGGCCACGCAAAGATTTTGACTCTCTAAGATGGCTGAACAGACAGACTCCATGGCAACAAAGGTGTTACAGCCGTAATGTCATTGTGATATACTGTATCAGCTCAACGCAAGTGCGTCATCTGCACACATCCACACACTCCGCTCGCAGAAGCGCTCAAACATGCAGCGTATGCAGCCGTGGATACAGACTGTTAGACCAAATAATGTCTTTACAATTTCCATTTTAATCTTTTTTTCTTTTTTTTTTTTTTAAAAGAGAAAAATGTTCAGATTTTAAGGTGCTTCAGTGGGACGTGAGAG
Organism: Stegastes partitus; assembly: GCF_000690725.1. Taxonomy (NCBI): domain Eukaryota; kingdom Metazoa; phylum Chordata; class Actinopteri; family Pomacentridae; genus Stegastes; species Stegastes partitus. Next base: position 320,711 of record NW_007578202.1, on the reverse strand, counting down.
GCATCTCAACACCATGTTGGTGGGCAGAAGGTTTTCTACACAGCTCACAATTTAGAAATGAATCATCTCTATGTACTGTCCTGCAACACGGCTAATAATAAAATGAAACAGACAGTTGCTGTACTGTTGCACGCTTACATTGTGCTTTCTTACATCGAGCTTCTGATGGAACCTGTTGCTTGTTCGGCCCCCAGTCAAGCATCATTAGGACGGCACCCCTCAGATATTATTTCTGTTTAATTGGGTATTCAAAAGAAGTAAAGGGAGCCTTATTCTAAACATCTCCACCTCCAGACTGTTGTTTCTCTTCTGCTCATGAGAAACACATGGCGACAAGTAGGAACAATCCTTAGAAATATGTGAAATGCAGCCACTTTCATGTAGATCTGGAAATGTTTTTTGAACATAACCAGAGGGGACAACTGAAAGAGCTAAATTAATTTCCAAGGGACCTCCAAAGTTGATAGCAGTGAATGATGCAAGGCTCTTTGTAATATCATGGCTACCGGCTGACACTCGGAGACGCGTTGACATACAGCTCAATTCTATTTACCTTTAGCATCATCTGAAGAGTTGCCATCTAAAATGACACACATTTACATCCTCATGAATACACATAAGCGTTTGGTATATTGTACTGTAGGGTAAACGCAGCCATACAGCGAGGGGGAGCCATCTCCGGGGACTCGCCTCTTTCTATTTAGCTCCTCTCCTCTGAGTCTAACCACAATCTCAAAATGTCTGACAACTCGCTGGAATGTATAAACACTAATTAAATCATTTCTTAAATATAAGCTTTAATGAGCGGATTTTTATTCAAACATACCAGCTTTCTCTGACAGCTGTCTGGAGGTCGGCTCTGTGACCTTATCAGATTCGATAAAGAGAGTAAAGGTGTGTTTTGAATTCATCAAGTGATGGAGTCAAACATAATCCGACAAACCTGGAGTGTGGCCACTTTTTCTATTTACCTGGGCTGTGTGTAGAGGCACGTGTACAGTAAGTGCACCGTAAGTGTTTGTGTTTTACCAATTTCCAGCTAAAATATGTAACATTGCCCAGTAGTGTAAAAAAAAAAAAATAAATGCCAGAAAGAGGTTTGAGCTAAGTTAAGAATAATGTCACCGTTATAATGTTTGAGCATGAATAAATAGATTTCGACACCATAAAATGTCCTGCTTAAAGACTGTGTGAAGGAAATCCAGTGATTTCTTCCTAAACACATTAGCATCAGAGGCCCGATTGGGACTCACTGCACTTATCACAGTCTATAGTTTCTCACCAGCTACGCCTCTGTCCAGCAAGTGCCTCTTCCCTGGATGCCCGAAGTTACAAACTCAATTCTTAAGAATAATGAGATGAAGAAGAGGAGGATTGATTTTGCCACATCGATGGAGAGCTGAGGATCTACCAACACCCACCTCGTCGTGAACATTTTACTCTGGGGCAGTTTGTATCAGCCTTTGTCACTGGAGGACCCACCGTTACAACTGAATGGAGCCAAATGGACAGTCTGCCTCCCTGGTCTTTATTAGTCTACCGTCCTGCCGACATCTGGCGCCATTGTCACCGGTACACGCCCACCGATGCAGGCTGCCTTGTGTGCTTCATTTATTATACGAGGTAGCTTAGTCCACAAAGTGACAAAAATACTACAGATCTACAGTTTTGCTTTTTGAATTTCACATCTAGTTAAAACAACCAGAGGCGTGAACCACGAAGTAAGATTAATGGGTTAGCGAGATGTGCTGAGCCTAAAGCCAGAGTTTTCAAGGCTAGATCACTATGGTAACGAGGACTTGTGCTGCACAGCTAACCTGCTCGGGCGGAGGTTATGTATGAGTTGTGTTGCTTTGGGAACCTATATGCATTCATTGGTGCAAAAAGACATGTTTTAATGCTTGTTGCTAAAGTCCATTTTCTGCTGCTGGGATTGCAGCTACAAGAACAAGGATTACACTCTTCTGTATACTGGTATTTATTACAGAGAATATTCAATCAATGATGTTCGTTTCGCTTTGATTTGGCCGAAAACTAAAGTGATTTCCATGTATCTTTTATCATGGGATGGTGTAAGACCAAAGTGTGCTTCTTAAGTACCATGTTTAAATGAACCAAGTTTAAGAGCTCCGACGTGCAGCTGTCATGTTATGCGGCAGCACCGAGAGTGCACTGAGTGGGAAAATAAATGTATCCGCTTACACCATTAACAATTTCCTACCAGTATTTCACTCTTGCATCATTTCAGAAACAGCGTTTTATACCGAAATAATTTTGTAGACTTCCTGTAGCTCTGCATTATAACAACAGCAATCCGTTTGTCTTGACTGATGTGGGCAGCACATAAATTTTTTTTGTGAAAGAAGAGTCAAACGATGAGTCAAATGCCTCCTTTTTACAGGAGTGGGCACAGAGCCTGATGAAGAAAACCTCTGCTAACAAAGAAAAACCGTTAATTACTGTTGTAAAACCCATTATCTCAGATTGGGGTTTTATGAGGGTACTTAAAAGTTCTCGGCCTCACCTGAAACAAACTCACATTTTGGGGTATGACTGTACGCCATAAAGCCTTGTAAAACTGTCCACAAAAACTCAAATGTTTGAAGCGAGAAAAAAGGAGAGGAAACCTTCGAGCTGGCTGCTGCTGCTTCAGGACAATGTGTCCATTCGCACAGCACAGGTGGCAGAAGCAGCCAGATGTGACTTTGAACTGCTGCTGCATTGACCTTACGAACCCAACCTACACTGTCTGCCTTCCATTCGTTTCCCAAACTGAAATTTCACTTGCTTGGTGACCATTTTTTAAAGTGATGAGGAAGTCATTCATGCTGTTTAGGACTATCTGGATGCTCAAGATGTGACCTTTTTCTGCAAAGAGATAACAAAGCGATGCAAGAACAGTCTTTGTCCTGTGATGTTCTTTGGTGAGACCAAGAACATTCTGAAATACCCTCGTAGTAGGTTTTGTCCAGATCCAGATAAAACAAAGAAAGCCTGGCTATGTCAAACGTGCTTTATGGTACACGCCTCGGGTCTGTTTGCACATTTAGTCTTACTGTTTCATGGTTGAGTGGATTTTTTTTAACATCCTATAAATTTTTTTTGACACAGAAGGCAGCCCCAACGCCCTCCTGTACACGACCTGCTCAGCAGCAAAGAGCAGACAGATGCAGTCAGTGACTAACTAGTGAACACAGTGGACCATTTACCAGCAAAGAGACACATGTGTTTGTCTTTAACCTGTTAAGACCTGGCGTCCACATGCATGGACATCACAGTTTGGGTTATATTACTTAATTATTAGTAGTTATTTTTTAATTTATGTTTTAATTTGTATTATTTTCTTATTATTTTATTATGGTTATTTATCTAGAGTTTTTATTTAATTTTTAATATATTACTTAATTATTAGTTATTTTTTAATTTATTTTTTAATTTGTATTATTTTCTTATTATTTTATTATGGTTATTTATCTAGAGTTTTTATTTAATTTTTATTTTAAAATATATATATATATATATTAATATATTTTTATTTTCTTTATATTTTTTTCTTTTTTTATTCCTCTTTGCTGTTTGATCAGATAAAATAGCAAAGAGAAATAAACAAAATGCACATCAAACAAGAGTTTAACAAAAATACCATCTGCCAAAGTATGAGTGACTTAAACTGCCAAATATCTTTATCAATTTTGGCCTCAAGAATTCAGTATCTGTCGAGCCACAACAGACTTCCTAAAGATATTACTGTAAAAAAAATAGATCAAAGGCAAAGAGAATAATCATTACAAGAGGTCATAGATCAAAACGAACTCTGTATATCATTACAATGAATGAAGAAAGAATAAAAACAAAAAAGTCACCTAAAAACAATACGGACTATTTTCTTTTAAAGAATAAGGGCAATACCTTGCTTTTACATAATTTCATGAGTAATTTACATAATATCATGCTTGTGCCACTGTGTAAATTACCCCAAAATTTTACCCTCCACCATTTCTGGTCTAAATAGCAGCTGAAGAAGTGGTCTGAGGGAGGAAGTAGGGTGAAAACCGTAGAACACGGACGAAAGAGCCCAATAATGCCGATCCACGGAGACCCTGCTAATGTATCCTGGCTATTATCAGACACCAAAAGCTGGCATATCAATGTGAGAAGAGCAAGCTGGGACTCCATTGTTCACCTCACTACACTGCATTTCACGGACCTGCTCACGTAGATGCAATCCTGAGGACACAAAAATAAAACCTATTTTATTTGTTGCTAAGCTCATTACATTCTCAACTTCATTAAGGAAAGGAAGACAGAAGCCAAGGGCAAGAAAGAGCCATTTGAGTAATTTGACAAACACTGTGCGTTCTTTAAGTCAACTTTCTAATTAATGTCCTACATCTCCCTCCCACACTGAGCGCCCATCAGGTCTGTTGTCAACTATCACTTTTAATTTTCATCTCCTGCGCTATGAGCCGAAAAGGTCACCATCCAAGCACAGGAAAAATGATCGGTTTTGTGTCATTTGTTGAGCCAAACAGGACTTGCTTAAAATCTAGTGCCTAGCGTAGAGGTGCAAAGTAATCTGTACATCCAAATGAGCTCAACACTTAAGTGTCACATTATATCCAACACGCTAGTCACAAATTGTTATTCCTTCTCTTCTCATAAGATTAAAGATTAATATATTCATGCATCTATTACAAATTATCTGAAGCAAACACCTGCAGAGAAAAGAAATACAGTATTGGTAGCAAATTTGCATAAATTTCTTTAAGGCTTGACAGCAGCGAGGGCAAAATCAAGATGCACTGCAAGTGGGTGGAGGGAAGAAAAACACAACATCTTGATTGTGGCTCCGGTGAGGACGTCTCCAAAGTAGAGCACTTAGTAGAGAGACAAATGTCTTTTAAGAGAAATGGCGCGGTCGAAGAGAGAGGCCTTGCTCTGTCCTCAGCTTATCTGTGGACCAAATTGATTGTTTGTACTTTTGTGGGTGAAAACATACGCTGGGGGATTCGGCTTTCATCAAGTAAACCCCAGCGAAATGTCCCTTGTGCATTAGTCTGTATGTTTGCTTATCCGCCCGACTCCTGAGCTTTGGTCATATAACCCTGATGCTTCAAGCTTGAGAGGTTTCACCAATCAATTCAGTCCATTATGGGGGGGAAATTAATGAAATGGGCTGAATATAAAAGGGTTTCACTTCAAATACAGCTCCATTGTGAGGAGATTTTGTGGGTATGTTGCGCTTTCTTCCTGCTAACGACAATACACAATAAACTGTGCTGTTCGCCCTGACTGGGATAAAAGATTGTGATTGGTTCCTTAAAAAAAAAAAAAGAAAGCTTGGGGTAAAAAGTCAATAAAATATGTTTAATGGACTAGGTATGGAAATATAAACTGCACTCGGTTGCTATTTTTCTTCCCCCTGTGTTTTGATGCTGTCATGCCATAATGCACTAAAAAGGTGGAAAACACAGCAATCAAGGACAAATTTGATGGCAATTTTAGAAGCCATTTAAATGTTTTGACACATTTGACAAAGTTTTAGTCACATACCGTGCAATCTAAAATTAATTTGATGCATCGTACGCAGTGTGGAGAGCCAAAAATACAACATTAGCATTTTTTTTTTTCTTCCTCGTACAGCATTTGTTCACTGTGCCTCTCTTGCTCCCTTGCCTCGTATATAGAGATCAGAGGTTGAAGGTACCGTAGCACGAGTGCATTTACACTTGTCGACATGTTATTACATTATTCATTAAGCGACGGGCTAAAACCGAAAGTGTAGATTTAGCAGGGTTAAATGTGATGATATAAAATCTATCTAATATAAAATGAACTGTTTCTTTTTTTTTCTAAGTTTGGACACTAGTTTGCATTTTGGAGAACTTTGTGCAATCTAATGCCATTTAGACATTTCTTCCAGCTTCTTCTGTTCCTTCACAGCTTTGGCTCCTAATGGCTCGGCTTCTGCCCGGGGGGGTCTGAGCTGGAGCCAAAGGCGGTAGTGAGTCCAAATTGAGATTTTGGAAGCGAGAAGCCCTCCACCTAAAATGACCCCCTTCACTGCCAAAAGTGCTGTGAAACTGGGATCATGAGCTAAATGTCTCCCACATATCTGCATTTTGTCTTTCTTCCCCCCTGCCGCTCATTTGCATTTTTCATAAAGCACGGAGGCAGAGACGGGCAGCTCATTTAAGTTTGGTTAACATCAGTTTTGTATTCACGCAGGAATTACATTTATATACCGCTAATTTGTTTTGCCAGTTATGTTTGTAGGGAAGCACAAACGCTGCCAGGAACTATGTTTGGTAGGAATGTTTCTTTTTCCAGAAACCTAAGTGCTATGTTCTCGTGCTAAATGGAAGTAATTGGGAGGCGGTTGGAGAGTGGTTGTCAGTGGTTTTCTGCCCAGTTGGGTGACTTTTTTTTTTTTTGACTAAATGGGAAGTTTGTTTTGGGTCGTATGATGATTTAGACTACTTTTCTTATCATTTGGGTAGTTTCCTCTGACAAAAAGGTGTCGTTACGGTCCAGCAAATAGAGCCATTCTCCTTTCCAGAATATTATGATCGAGAATGATAGTATGACAGGGAACCGAGCTCGGTGCATTCGTTCAGCGAGTGTAAATCGTTGAGGATGAAACTTGGGTTACAAAGCGGCGTTTTTGTGATAACAGCCTCATAAAGCTTATCTGCTCATTTAAGTGATGACCTTTTACATGTAACGTTATCTGAGAGTCTCACTAGAGATAATTCTCATGGTGTTGGATGAATTAGACTAATAAAACATAGGACATTTTGCATTCATAATCGGCCACAGAGCGCTAAGAGGGGCGATAATCCTTCCTCCAACAGAGGCTTGTAGAAATCTGGCAACCCTGGTGTACGTTTAAAACGCAGGTGTTCGACAGCAGAAACTGGGGTTTGCATCCCAAAGTTCCACACATTGTTCAGTTTAGACAATAAAAAGGCTTTGCTTAAGGTTAAGGCGAGGGGGGGCGCGAAAGATTTTTGTCCTCCGAAGGGGGGCCTGACAGAAAACATTTGAGAACCACTGGGTTAAGGACAGATCAGGATTTCAGTTAAATGCTAAAATCAACATGTAATGTCTCTTGCTTCTGGTCTAACGGCTTCTTTAAAATTTAACTAAGCATCGGACTGACCTCAACAAAGAGCTGTAAGTACATAAACCATAAAAAAAGAGAAGTTTTAGCATGATTTCCTCTCTACAAGCAGATATTTTGTCCCTTCGCTGTCAACATTTTACAACTTATTAAATATGTTAATGTTCCCTCATTCTGGTGCTGAAGTAAAAAAAAAATAAAACGTCATCTACATAATGTGTCCTTCAAAACATGCTTGTAACCACTTTGCAAATTATGTGCAAATAAACATAATTTCCAGGACACATGGTTGATAATGCAGCCCATAATAGGTCAAGAGTGGCAGTCTGGTTGTTATGTTTCCCTGATTTGATTATACATTCATTTGATGCTACACATTTGATATCCTTTAACCTGAATTGTGTGAAAAGTGACATTCGGAGCGATGCATTTGTTTGCTGTCGTCGTTTGTTTGCTTGTTTGTTGGAATTAATACAATGTAATGGTGTTAAATCTTGCCACGTGTAAACAAGCGCATTTCAAACACATTAATTTCAGGGGTTGGCCGCAGCATCCCAACAGCTTCGCCAGACTATTTACACTTTGTTTACAGAACATCTCCATATCAGACAGACACGATTATGCAACGGTCCAATATGATGAAATTTCAATTATCTCTGTGTGGAAAATTGAACCATTGAACAAAATAAACGCACAGCAAAGAAAAACAGAACTGAATGAGGATATAATCAAAGTTTAAAGCGACATTACGTAACATTATAAAAACCCCTATTCTATGTAACTTAGGTGAGCAGGTACAATCTCTGAATGAAAGTGTCTAATCTTTTTAAATCACTATTCAGCTACGTACAAGGTTAAACCAGAATCATATTCTCAGAGTGGACATCACTTTAAGAAAAGAAAAGGGAAAAGATGCTCAGCAGAGACATCGTGGCAGAGATGAAAAGGCAAGAAGAGGATGTTGATGGAGGAAGCCAAGAAGCGAACAAGAAGAGTGACCGTGAAAGAAGCTGGACCAGACTAAAGACTGGCCTTTATTTATTGGCAGAAGCTGGCAAAATAAAAGGCTGCAAGACAGACAACGAGTTGGCCTTCTTGCTGTTGCACTAGTCTTGTACTAGTAAATAATATTAGCGGGCTTGCTGCAGTACTAGTACGTCTTGTGTTGTGGCACTTTCTCGATGCTTGGCTCTGTTAATAAAGTTGTCAGCTTGATAGGTTTTGATCATAAGTCAAGTCAGCCCACTTCTGCAGAGGTGTAACTGATAGATAGACATCGCCATGAGAAAAAAGAGACTGTATCTGCATTACTGAAATGCAGATGCTTCTAGTGGCTTCTACTATGTATTTGTGGCACTTTGGTGTTGGAATTAAATGTTATTTTATTGTTCTTGGATCCAATTTAGGAGGGTGACTCGTAAAAAGTAAACCAACTTAATAATAATGCATGAAAATATCATAAAATACCCTCCATGATGATTATTAGTATTATTATTAGTAGTAGGAGTAGTAATAATTTTTAAAAAACAACTGTTCACAAAGTGCTGAGACAGACAAAGCAAAATAACAACCAATAAAAAAGTTAAAAGGCAATAAAAAAAGACGACATCACACAAAAGTGAGTCTATAAAAATGGGCTTTAAGAGGTGATTTAAAAGAAGTCACCGATTCTGCGAGCGTTATCTCCTCAGGCCGGTCATTCCAAAGTTAAGGGGACCTGATGGCAAAAGCACTGAAGGTGACCCCTTTAGATTTAAGCTTCGACTTTGGAGCAGCCTGAAGGGCCGCACCTGAAGATCTCAGGCTGCCAGTTGGCTCATATTGGGTCAACATTTCTGCTATCTAGCTTAGGGCCAGACCCAGGCGTAGTTTAAAAGTGATCTGTAAAATCTTTATTTCTATTCAAACATGAACAGGGAACCAGAGGAGAGAAGCCAGGACGGGATGGCGTCCGCTAAAACCAGTTATAAGCCGAGCTGCTGCATTTAGAACTAGCTGGAGGTGAGACAGTGACTTTTAGTCTATGTCAGGAATAAGCGCAGCAGTAGTCAAGCCAAGACAAAATACATGCGTGAATGATGTTTTCCAGGTGAGAGTGTTGGTTTATTTCTGGGGATGGTTTGTAGTCAAAGGCAGCAGGACTAGACAACCTTTTTGATCTTCTTGGTTCAAAGCAACTGAAGCAACCAGCATCACATTAACAGACGAAGGACTAAAGGCTCTTCTCAATGAGGGATTGAACAATATGATTTCTGATTTTGAGTTGTTGAGTGGAAGAAAACCTTGTGCCATAAAACAGATGATTTCAAACTGAGATAATTTAAAACAGCAGCTAGGCTTCTCCGATAACCAGATCTTAGGGGGAGATCAATCTGTGTTATCTGCATAGAAACAAAACCATGAGGTTGGATGATTTGGCAAAGTGGAAACGTGAATAGAAAATAAAATTGAACCTAAAATTGAGATGATTTTCTGTTTACTTCATGAGCAATTGTGAGGCTGTGCTTCAGTCGCCACTTTAATCCAGCAGAATGTAAGGCTCAGGAAACATGTGAGTACCTTCTTGTGATTTTGGAACTGTTTGACATGTGTTTGTCTTTATAATTTTTAATTCCTATTAATTTTTTTGTACTCATTTTACTGGTATAGTCTCTGTGCGCATGTCCCTCAGCCTTATTCTCATTTTATCTTTGTTAAATATTTTGCAATTTTGTTGAGAAAGATGCCATATAAATAAATGTCATTATTATTATTGGCGCAAAAGAGGTTGGTGTTACTACCGCTCAGCAAAAGTTAACTAGTGTTGCTTAAAACATTGTAAACAGTCTTATTTAACAACCGCATTGTGCCAAGAACAAAGTCACAGCATGAAATCAGGAATTAAAGGTTATTCGCGTTAGAGGATGTGTGAAATGGTAACTGTGCTAAAACTCGGCTGTAATTAGATTTTATTTCCTTGTTCAAATAATTTATAGTGGCGTGACATTCATGACGGTGACAACTCACATGTGCTCCAATACAATCATTAACTCATTGGATGATGTGTAGGTTCTGTCAAGTTTAACTTCCGCAGAGATTATGATTCATATTTTGTCATAATTTCCGCCATAAATCTGATCTATATTTATTTGCTCATTGATATGGTTTTTGATTTTAACAATAACTCAACTTTTTTTTTTTTTCCCCCCCTCGAAGCAAAAGCAGCCAGTCTTTTCATTTATTTTATTTTTTTTAAAGAAATGTTGCAGGATACCCACAGAGCGAGTATTCAGTTTTCTAAATGTGTCGTTCTGTGTTTGGAAGTTTTCCATCATGTCCATTGATTGCACTGTGCGTGCGGCGCTTTAGGTTGGGTCTTTTGTATCTTGCTAGATAGGAAAAACCATTTTCCCTCCGCAACTAATACATATCTGTCAACGTAAAGTGCCAAGTCAAACCATTATTTAAGCTGACTGCCACCTGAGCAATCCCAGTCATCTTTAAACATGATAGTAGCCGCTGTGTTGCTTCAGGCAATACGCTGCGTCAAGGCCCAGTGAGTCACCCCACATAATGTTATAAGAGCGAGGTCACTTGGTTTGCCTGATATTAGGAGTGAGGAAACTAAAGACAAAATCACCCATGACCTTTAGACACCACAGCCTTTTTTTTCATAAAGTGAAACAGTTTGTTTCAACTTTGTCTCGATGATGATTAATAAAGCTGTCTCCTAATTTGACTTTCAATTTTATGATTTTCCCAATCAGAAAATGCATAAATTTGTTTTCATAACCTAATCAAAGCTATAGTATGTGCCTACCTCACTGCGACGGTTATTAAACTAATTAATCACATGCAAACCTGTCAAATATGATTCTGCACCCGCTTTGTCTCTTTGATTAAAATTGAAACATAAAAGTGAGTGTGTGTGTGTGTGCGAGCGTGTTTTAACAAATGGAGAGAGAGGGAAGGCGAAAGAGGCGGAAAAGAACCAAGCAGTGACAGTGTGCTTGAACATACGACTGATGGCGGGCCTTTATTTATTGCCTAAAATGCACTTTGAGAGGCAAAACTAAATTGTAAGTGCTGAGGAAGTGCTGAAAGGATATGTTGATGTGATGCATTACGGTCCCGGAGCACAAATGATTCATGAAAAAAAAAAAGGGGGGGGCGCACATGCATGTCATTTGAGGAATAAAAACTGGGATTTCACTGAATTATTACTACAAACGGGGTGAGACTTGTATCCCGAGTGCATTAATGTAAAACTTAGGCAAAAAAGGAGATAACAAAGGGAAAATGCTGCCTCAGACTCAACATTTATTTCCTCAAGGCTTGGCTGGGCAATTTCTAAAAGTTTTTGATGTAGCAACCAGCAGTCTACCTGTAACACAGCAGGGTCAAGCAGGCTACGTCCTGAAAAATGGCTTAATTCATAGCTTTGCATGCATGAAATAAGTTTTGTGACACTTCAGTACTCACATCAGCTTAATGATAAATGAATTTACCTGAACTCGACACAAAGAAATGCAGCTGGCGAGACGGTATTGTGGTGATGTTGCCAAGGTAACACCATTATAGTTAGTACCACTGATTTTAGCCAACACATTTGTGTTAATCTGTCTGTCACTGTAGTGCAAGAATGATATTCATCAGTGCTGTGTGATAAAGCTTTGATTATATTGCTGTCCAAGGTGATAAAATTTATATCAGTGTCACGACTGTAACTTATCCACAAGTCCCATCGTTGCAATATTACGGTAACTAGCACAGGCTAATTATTATGACTGGCTGCTGCTGATTGTGACAGGCATTGGCTGTTGGTATTATTATTATGGATACAGTGCAATCAGCCACAACATGAAACCAACAATAAAACCACCTCTGAAGGTGTCCTGCAGTATCACGCACCAGTACATTAGCATCAGATCCTGTAAAACACCGCCTCCATGGATCAGAATGGATTTTCCAGCACATCCTACAAATGCTCGACCGGGTTGAGATCTAGGGAATTTGGAGGCCAAGTCAATACCTTGAACTCATGTTCTTCATACCACTCCTGAACAGCGTTTGTAGTGTGGCAAGGTGCATTAACCTGCTAAAAGAGGCCACAGGCATCAGTCAATACTGTGGCCATGAAATGGTATAAATTGTCTGCAACAATGTTTATGTGGGCGGTACATGTTAAAGTAACATCCATGCAAATGCCTGGACCCAACTTTTTCCAGCACAGCTTTGCTCAGGGCATCACACCGACTCGTCTTCTTCCCATAATGCATCTTGCTGACATTTCTACCCCAAGTAAACAATGCACGCACACCTGGCCATTTACATAATGCCAAAGAAATTGTGATTCATCAGACCAGGAAGCCTTTTTTTTCATTGCTTCATGGTTGAGTTCTGATGTTCACGTGACTGATGTAGGCAATTTTGGCAGCGTACAGTAGTGTGGATAGCACTCTGACTAGTTTGCAGCTACACAGCTCCATACACAGCAAGCTGTGAAGCGCTGCATCCTCTGACACCTTTCTGTCATTGCCAGTATTGCGATACAATAGATCTTCTATGGGATCGGACCAGCCTTCACTCCCCTGTCTCAATAACAAGCTTTGTAAATTTTCTGACCACCGCATAACGGTAACATCTCACGAGCCCTGCTGCTTTGGAGATGCTCTGACATAGTTGTCCAGCCATCACAATTTGCCCTTTGTGAAAATGGCCTCAGATCCTTATGCATGCACAGTCTTCCTTGTACAAAACACCAACTTCAAGAACTGGCTGTTCACTTGTTGTCTAATATATCCCACTACTTGGCAGGTACCATAATAACAAGATAATCAGTGTTATTCACTTAACCTGTCAGCGCTTTTAAAGTAAAAATCCTGTATATTTCATCCTGATGCATTTCCCATTAATGCGGCTGTTGTGGCTCTGGGGTCTTGCTAACTTTGCACCTCTGTTGTACAGATTCAGGCAAATGAGGAGTCACACAAAACAGTGTGACTTTCATCAGGGCCATTAGCATGAGCCCCTGCAGCCGAACAAAAATAGCAGATTTTTTTACATAAATCATTTTAAATCTTTGTTTTTGACTCTGACCGAACACAAACATAGAAATTAGCTGCCTGGAACATTCATTTTGCATTATGGGGATCTCCATTCAACATACTTGCCGGCTGACCTAATCACTCACATATTTTTCAGTGCATGCAGAGAGCTGAGCATTCAGGCTGGCTAATCTCCTTCTTTTCTTCCTGTTGATTTTGCGGGGGAACACCATCTCCAGGACGGCAATTTTTTGTTCAAAGCCGCAGATTCATTAGCTGTAGCTTCACAGCTGGAAATACTCTCATCCATGGACACAAGGAGATTTTCCAAGTCAGGCATCAACAGGTCCCACTCTCTGTGGTAACAGCTTTCTTCCTCAGTCTGTAGCAGAGCACTGAGTGCAGTAACACCACCAGTTTCCTGAGGTACACTGCCTTTCAGGATGTCCTGTGGTATCGTCCATTTGATCTAGCTCCTCATCTGTGGACATCCTCTGTGTTTTCCAATAAATACGGCCAGTCATCAAACTGAAATGACCCACTGTTGTCCTCACGATGGTCCACGAGGTAATCTGTCGCTGCATTTAACTTCTTTGTTTCCAGAAATTCCGCCTCAAATGTAAACAAACCAGAGTGCACATATGAATAGGATATGATGAATAAACGGCCTCGTTAAACACTATTCACATGTTGTTTTGTGCAGCTCCTCGGTTCTCCTCGGTTTCCTCTGTCCTCGGTTTAAATCTCCACAATGGAAGCACAGCGTGCAAAGTCAAAATGGCCCACAATGTCGTGACAGCTACATTTACAAGAAATACGCCAGATTGAAATAAACCGTTGTAGCTGACGGGTGTATACACTAATTAGTTTAACATTATGACCAAACCTGCCTAACACTGACTCCACAAATCCTCTAAAGTTGCACAAGCAAAACAGCAGCTGCAGATTTTTTTTTTTTTTTTTTACCTTAAGGTTTAAGCTGAATCAAGTCACATGGTTTGTCTCGTGTCAGATTGCAGTCAGCAGGTGCTCGCCACTGTTCACCAGGAGCACCCCATGAGCCCTGTCATTTCGAAAATGTTCTGACCTGGACAATTACTGCAAAATTACTAAGACCTTAAAGTCTGCCCATTTCCAACATAATACCTATCCAACAACTACGAGCACCAACTGTTTCCTCACCCCCTAACACATCCTGGACCTTGGCCTGCACCATTGTTGCAGGATAATCCTTTTCGCCTCATCTGTGATCACAATGTTTGGCTCACTATTGCATAGCTTGGGGTATCTATGCTGCTATGATTATGGTTGTAGCCACTGGCTGTTGTGATGAGAAAGGTAATGTTTTTATAATGTGCAAAACTAACTGACCTGCACGCCTGAAGCCTCCATATCTGATCAAAGTGGCACGTTCAAGTCCTGTGCAGTAATGTAAACACTGTCTTGGCCAATGTTACAGCCCTCGTCACGATCACAGTCATAGCAATAGCCATTAATCAGCAGTTATAATACACAGGTAGGAAGCTGGAACTGAATCTGATCGCCTTTTCTTGTTAGCAACACGCATACTTACAACAGTTCATCCAACAGTTTTCAGTGAGACAGAAAGTCCTGGGCCAGCAACACAAGTCCAGCCAGAGTTAACATGTAACTGTGTCACATGACAATAGCCATCACAGTAACTCCAGCATTACCCACAGAAAGGATTCAGACTCAGCGAAGGGTGCACCCCCTCTGTGATGTGGTCACAATCAGCGGCTGTGGCTCAAGTGGGAGTTCAACTTTCCTCCTCTTGCAGAGTATACAGGATTGCTGCAGTTTCTATCACCATCTTACAATCACATCAGTGGACAGTACACCCCTAAAGGCTCCAGACGGCCTGGATTAATGAACAGGCGTGTGGTGCTGACACCCCGAGGGACAAGCAGGTAGAGGACGGAAATGGCTGGTAGAAGAAAAAAAAAAACACATCCTGATTTTTTTCTTCTTCTAAATTGGCTAAAAATCATATTTAAATCATCTTGAGTAAGATTCAATCAGTTGACCATCAGTGGAAGCAATAAAAAATGACAAAATTAAAAATCCCCATATGCTGATGTGCTGCAAAAAAAATCAAAAATTCTAATACAAAGTGTGCAACAGAAGGGAAATAATTTGTACTCAAATGTGGGAACATGAGCTGCTTTTGATTTTCATCAAACGCAGTATGGATCAAAATCGCTGTAGCCAGCAACCCGGGGCCAGTGGATGATAAAACGTGCATTAATAAAAGGCTTTAGAAGGTCACATATCAGTCAACGCCTTTGACTGAACATCATGTGATTTCCTCTTTTTTTTTTAATTGGAGGGATCATTCCCCAAATCACGACTGCAAACGTAGAAAAAGGCACTTGTGTGAGTAGAATATGAAAGAGGAATGTGGGAAACAAAAACACACTGAAACTTCTCCTTTTGTCGTATCCCAACACCTCAACAGCGGCGGCTTTTTAATGCACTTTTTCATCATTCTGAAACAGCCCCAAACTCTGGTCAAACGCCTCTGCGAATTGGGAACCCGTTCCATTTGATTTTATGGATCAAGGAGTTTCTGTGCAACCAGCTCTGGCATGTTAAATGGAAGGGCTGTCTATCTAATGAACCGGTTTTAAACACAGGTGTCCCCCAGGGCCGTGCCATTTCCTCTTTTTTATTGTCTATTTATACCGATGAGATTATGTGCAACAATAACGGCCTCATTCTGATTAAGCATGCGGACAACGTGGCCCAGGAGGCCTGTCTGATTCCCAGTCAGTCGCAGCAAAAAAAAAAGAAAAGACAATGCTACAGAAATGACAGATTGGTTTGACTTTCGCCACCTCAGAAGAAATAGCAAAAAAAATAAATAAAAACTCAAAGAGATTTACTCGGCAGCCAAAAAGAACAGCTGGCCACATCAATGTCTGGCCCCTCCTAGAGCATGTTACCCAATAGCAGGCCAATGAAAATGACAGACCCTTGCTCTCATGGTATTTGGACATTATTTACACCAACATATAGTATCATTTCTGCAGCAGAAGCTCAGGGGATGTGGAGTCAATAAAGATGCTCATTACTGTCCTCAGCTTCAACACAGTGTCCTAGTTTGGTCAGCTGTCTGCGAGGAGCTTGCAAAAATGGTCAATCAGGAGCCTAAAATCATTTGGCTGCCAATAACTCCCTGATCACCAGCTGGCTTGCACACTAAGACTTTTGCCTTCAGGGGGGTGGAAAGGGGGGGCTCTGCATCCCCTGAGTGTAGGATGTGCTGCAATGGCCGTTTGAAAAGATTACCAACATTGTCACATCACAGCTTGAACACCCATGTGAGGCAAAAGTCTGAAATATTGATTTGCCACACAGGACTCCCAGAGCCAAGTGTATTTATTAGTATTTTTAATGAGTTTATTTTTCTGTTTTTTCCCCCACATTTAGGGCACACATCATTACAAATCGAGAATCCTTATATCGCCATCCACATTCACATTCAGGGCAGATTTAAGAAGCCAGACATGCACAGCCAATCAATACTACATGTAGTTAAGAAGCATGAATTTAAAAGGGAATTTGTGCGGTATGTTTTATTCCCATGGTCGAGTCCAATCAATGTTATCTCTCTTAAAGTCAGAGACCAGAGAGCTATGACTCCAGGCTTTGATGTCTCAGACAATCACAGAAATCGAATAATAGTTGGGAGACTGATTTGTGGACAGATTTGAGGCTTTATACGATGAAATTCTTTATCAAATCTGAACTCTGAAGATTCCCCGCTGGCGCTTTCACCATCACCTTCTACATCTTTCTCATTTTACTCCCTGTGGAATTTTACATCTTGGCCAGATCACAGGCAAAGTCTTGAAGTGAATATTTGATAGAACTATTCTAGACCACAGGAATGAAGTAATTTTCCTTCAAATGTCCCTTTAAGATTGGATTTATTATCAGTCATTTACATCTAATATAGCCGGAGCTCTAACATCTAGTCATAAAATGCCATCAATTTACACTCTGCAGTTTCAGTCGTACTTTTGGGACCACAGACAGGAGTTCAGACTGTATAAATCTCAAATGTTGACTGGCTGCAGTGACAAGCCCATCAGTGAGGATCCAGTGAACAGTGTCCTGCTGAGCAAAAGGCCATCGTGGCTGAAGACATCTCAAACCAACAGCATATTTCATAATGCACCCCACAAATCAGATTTTATTGGGTGTGTTTCTGGACGGTCCTCAATGACGCACCAACATGCCAAGTCTGTGACGCATCTAACATAATGACACACATCATGAAACACCAAATGCACCAGACACGAAAATGCAATTAGAAATTAAATTGTATAATTCACTCAGTGAAATATAGCTGCATTTCTGGATAATGTATGTATATTTGGAGTTTTTCTGGGACACAGAAATCTTTAGATGTGGTCTCAGATTAATGTTTCTGCTGCAAACCTTTTCTGGCCAACAAACTCAGGTGATCTAAATTACCTGAAGAAAAAATGCAGAGCATCTCGTTCCTTTTGTACAAGGCTGTTGGTAGTTTCAAGATCTTTGTGTCTGATAAATGCTGCCGCTTGCAAACACTTTTGCATGCTGTATATGTAAAGTGAGAGATAAAATCTCCATGGCTTTGTCTTTGTGACGGTAAAATGGTGTGCAACCACACGGTGTGGATGTGCGTACAGCTGTGGCAGGGGTGTGTGTGTGTGTGTGTCTGTCTGTGAGGGTGTGTGACTGTGTGTGTGTGTGGTGGGGGGGGTTGACTGGATGGTTACTGCAATGTCTTGTCATCCATTTAAGTTATGCACATTCCCATTAAGCTGTTTTGAAGTGCGAACTTTGGAATCATCTAGACATCAAACATACTGGAATATTTTATCCACCCAGGCAATTGGACAACTATCAACTAAGTGTGAGTTAAATGTCAATGACAAAAGCCTGTTTAATTTGCCAAAAGGGCAGACAGTCTCTCATCAGCGTCACATTATGGCCCAGGTTGGACACAGTCCTTTTAATTGTAGCTACTACACCTTCCTGAGAGGCATTACTTGATGATTTCATAAATAATTAATGTGTTGTGATTGCTGCCAAAATGCCTGCACCTTCCCACAGCTCAGTGCCACATCAAATTTACCTGCGGGGTTAACTGTTAATTTAAAGTTCAGGTGACAAACAGTTTGCTGAAATAAATGATTCTACTCGAGTTTGAAAAGGCACGAGGGAATCCTGCAAGTGCACATCCATATCTATCAGGCATCTACGCACACAGGCGCGCAATGCGCATACACTCACAATCTCTATGCAGGCAATAACAGAAAACAGAACCATGAATGTAAAAAGAGTGAAAGCATCGTTCAGTTCAAGGCTATGGGAGCCTGAAATAATTTATTTGCAGGAAGGAATTCCCCTCCTGCGCACCGAAACAGCTGTGCGTAAAAATGAGACAGATTCGTGGAGAGAGAAAAAAACGTTCCAAATTTCTATTTCAAGCAGAAAGAAATATTTAAAATATGATTCTTGTGTGGGGCATTATCGTGTTCTCTAAAACCTCTGTGATATGTGGGAACGTGGTTTTGTAAAACTGAAACTCACGCTGCTGTTGTGCCCGGACCAGTGCACCATCGCATGGTTGTGTGCCGAGTCTCCCGACAAAGCAAAAGTAGAAGTGTCCAGGTGAGGCTCACTTTGCCTCGGGTTTGACCCTCTGGCATCCTCCCCAGTGCGCCGGTACTCGGCTCTGGAGCTGGAAACACCTTGGACAGTCTCCACAAACCTCTCTCTGGACTGCGCTTCTCCACTTATACTCCTATCCACGTTTTCGCTGTATGTTGCACCCACACTCCTTTTTGCCTTCTTTCGTCTCACAGAATATGCGCTTTGTAACATTATACTCGCGCTCGGTCGCCCCTGCTTGTCCTCAGAAATGTTGCCATACTTTTTACCGGGCATTTTGAGACCACTGTGATAGTTTGGTTTGACGCCGATCGGTGCCTCAGTCTCACTCCCCTCTTGCTGGGCATTGTTTGGCATCAACGCACCGTCCGCTTCGCTTTCGAAAGCGTTTAAAACTTTCGTGCCGTCGTCGACTTTGCGTGAGACTTGAATCTCCGTAGATTTTCTGGATACACGTGCCTCCGGTGGCGTTAGATCCAGGCGATAGAATCTGTCCATTGTTCTGGGAAAAGTTATTTCCGCTTGAGCCACAAACTTGGGGTGAAAGGGGTAAAGCAACACGGAAGCCAAAAAAGCAAAACTCCAAAATGACCAAAGTCCCATTGTGTTCTTCCAATCTGTTAGTCTGCCGGTGGGGGGGAAACACAGTGCGGCAGAGCTGTTCAACTTCTAAAATATTCAAGGGATCATCTTTACGAGCAAGAAGCCATTCAGCAGACCCGCTCACGTCCAGGAATTTGTCAAAGTGAGGGACCAGTTGGGGAGGCGCTGCGCATCAGGCAAACGCGCCGACGGAGAGTGACTGCAGGAGCGGTGAGAGCTCATTGTTCATGAGGACGTCTGAAAAAAAAAAGCCTTGAAAATGCTGAAATCGTTTTGAAACTCTCCCACCGTTTAATTTATTTTTTTTGTCTGGGAGGTTTTATTTAGTAACACCTTAGACTCTTTATGTAAACCTGTAAAAGTTATCCAAGACAGCGCTTGATAGAGTCGGAGCCGCTGACAGCAAAAGTAATTTGCGCTTTGGAAACCAGTGTTCACCGTGGGCAAGATTTTTTTATTTATTTATCTTTTTTTTGCCTCTGAAACGACGGGGGGAAGAAAACATCATTTGCTTGCATCAATCAACACCGGATTCACCTGTCAACTGTGCACAGGCGCGTTCACGTACGAGGGTACATTTGGGGGAAATTCAGTTGGACTCAGTGATAAAGATCCAGGAGGTGCAGCAGTGTTGCAGAGGAGCGGGCTTTTCTACCTGTATTTCTTGTGATCCCATAAGAGGTTTTTTTTTTCTTTTTTTTTTTCTAATTAGGCCTCTAACACAATGCGCCCCCGGCCTTCTGCTGCACTACAGCCCAAGAAACAAAAGCACCTTTGAAGTCATACTATGATATGTTTGGCATCATGTTCATGATTTGTGGTGCCACGGAGGAAACGAGCCTCCAACAACTTTCTTTTAATCTTGGCACCTTCACGGTTTGTATTATTCCTTCATTTTTACAGTGCACATCTGAAAAATTGAACTTCTTCCAAATCAATATGCTATTTGAAAGGTATTAGTTTCAATTAGTGGAGCTAAATGAATCCTGAGAGGCAATTCCTACTTCCTGCTGACAGAGCTCTCTGTCAGTTCTTGCTGAAATTGTATATCAGCCTTTAAAAAGCCTTATTTTTTGACTTCTAGAAGTTATTGTGAGACTTGGTAATACAGAACTAAAACATATATTAGATACATTTCCATCAGCTGCCATGCAGCTGCCCAAGGCAGAATCATAAAGAGATGAATTTCCATCTTCTTCAAGGACAACGGACACATCACAGAAGCAGGATGTTACCAGATATGTCACTGTACGTTACATTTTGAGATAAAGTGAGATTAATTACCACTTGCTGTCAAGGCTAAACCAATCCAGAACCTGAAGTTACTCAATGACTTCCACAAGTGCATAAACATGTCAAGCTTCTCCTGACTGTTAGTTATGGGACAGACTGTAAAAGCCAACTGTCCTGTTTTACTCTTTATTTCAGTGGTTTTCAAAGTGGGGCTCGGGAACCCTGAGTGGGGTTGTGAAACACAGAGGTTGTATTTTGATATGACTTCCAATAAAAATGAAAATAAATCTATAAATAGCAGATTTTAACAATAATTGTTACAAAAAAAATAGTTGTTGAATTTTGAACAAAACTATGCAAGCAAAGTTACACACTGAATGCACTGCTATGCTCCAAGCATAGTGCCCACTCATCTCATTAGGTTGGTTTCACATTGAAATTAAAGTAGAAATTCCAAAAAATATGAGTTTGCACTTGCCTGCAACAGTGTAGGAGTTTGCAAACATACACATGGATATTAGCTGTGAGTCTGCTGCACCTGCATTCTGTATGTTTGCTCAGTATTACATGATATCAAGCATATAAACAGCACGCCGCATCATGTGTCATTTTGATTCTTTTTAAGATTTCCAAGTATGACGCACAAGATGGTTAAGGCTGGGTTAAAGGGGTTATTCATTGCGACTACATGACATGCAATTAAACGCCCAAGGCAAAAAATGCTCTCCGGTACCACGGGAAGTCACTTGGTGTGTTACTGGAACACGCGTTTTCATGATACCAGGCTGAAATAGTGATCACTTTGACAGCGAGCCATATGTCACGGGGTCGGGTGTCGAAAAGTTGGGGAGCTTCTGCTTCATTTGATTATAAACACAAAATCAGCAAACAATACAAAAAAAAAAACACATCACTGACATTTTTCAGAATTCATATGTAGGCCTGCAGCTTGTTACTGTACTGTGGCTCAACTCTCGGAGGCAAAATCATGCATCTACTCAGCTGTAAAACTTGGTGCGGTCGGGGGATAAGAGAATTCACAGTCCTTGAAAGCTGCACAGCAAGACCGACCGCAAAACAATCCAGTGGAAGGACTGACGTTGACACGAGTTCATCGCCGAGAACACCACCTTCTGATCTTGCACACATTCGCAGACAGTGCAGTGAAAAACAGCAATCAGAGGGGGTAGCCACAGCGGTGCCGTCCTCCTCAGAGGGCTCACTTCTTGGTCACCGTTTTTTTGGTACGGCTGTGCAAACAAATTGCGATTCATACAAGTGAGGGCTCTGGGCAGCAGGTGCTACTGTTGCAACTTCGTCGCACGCCAGACAGCTAACTCTCTCCACAGGCCATTCCCGCCAGAACGCCTCTGCAATGAGGGGGTAATTGGACTGATCACACTCTGTTTACCCATTATGCTGCTAAAATGAAGTGGGTTGTTCCCAAACACACTGTGACAGGCCGGGGAGGGAGGACGAGCCTCTTCCATCAATGGCACATCTTTTAATCTACTAACCTTGGGCCGGGTGTATTGTGCGGATTTGCTGTTTGCCTCTTTTGTGCACGTTCACGTGTGTGTATGAGAGACAGAAAGAAAGAAAGAAAGAAAAAAAGGAAGAGACGAGCATTTGTGTTTATGAAGGAGTATCTGGGTGGAGAGTTTTAATGTGTCTCTCTGTGTGTGTGCGTCTGTGCCCCACATCCTGTGTGTGCTTAAACTATGACAAGGAATATTGCATATCTTCCTGGGTGGAGAACATCTCAGATTCTGCATAAATCTGCGCTGGAGTGAAAGAGAATAAGATAAAAAGAGAGATGAGAGGACGGCACTGAAAAACTGTGTACATCGGTGTAGCTCATTCAATTTTATGTGCACTCCTCCCCAGTGTAGATCATTAGCAAGATTATCAGATGTAATCATCTCATTTCTGTTGGTGCATAACTCAGACAGTCCCTGCAAACACTACCAATCCTCTCTCCTGTTTCCACTGAAGACAGGAGGGGGGGAACTCTAAAGCTTTCAGGACAAAATCCCATTTGTGCATCCGCTGTCTGCATCCCAAGCTTGTTAGTTCCAACACTTCAGTGATCCCGGTGGAGCGGACGCACAGGCAGTAGCAGGAACCATAATGGCCATCACCCAGACAGCTTACACTCGCATGCAGGAGATGAACAGCAAGGTGCACTCCCCACTCGGCTATACCCATGCCATTAAAAAGAGAAACTTTCTTTTATTGCAGATGGCAAAACACTTATTTTGTACCTCCTTCATCGTCTAGATGAAAGAAAGGCATTTTAAAATCACAGTGGGAGTAGTAGTTTAGGACAGTTTGCCACTGCAATAAACTGGCCCTGTCACAGAAAATACAACTCTCCTCATTGGCGAATCGCTGTATTACTATTATCGCTTTGATGTCTTTGTTCTTGAGCCTTTTCCTGTACATGACGAACACAGGGACAAGCCTGTCAGGATATCAGTGCAAATTTACTTGATCTCCCAAAACTGTGGCTCATCTTTCAAACATAGCTGTAATGTTTCAGTTTGCAGAAGCTGTCTTAGATGTTCTGGGCCAATTATACTTTTTTTTTTTGCTTCTTCATCCATATTCATTAATATAATTCATTATCAAAGGGGCATTTCCAGTTGACAGCAGCTTCGATTGTCATTGTTTGGCCACGCTGTCTATCTGTGATGATAACGTTGTGTACGAGAACGAGCACAGTGAAGTTGGGGCAAAAAAAGCACAAGCAATCAGATGATCATGGTTGTAAGCCAACAGTTGCATTATCTATATCATTTTTTTAAAGGTAGACCAATGCAATTTACACACAACAAATTTGACAACAGAAAATGCCTTTAGAGGGAAATGTGATGGCGCTGAAATTCCATTTTCCAATAACCTAATGAGAAAACGATATAAATAAATGTATCTACAAAATTGCAACATATTGATGCTCAGTGTGTGAGTACAAATGTTAACTAGCAAGATGTTTTATTTGTTCTCGCTAGAAAACAGTCACCGCCTTTGCAACAGAACATTAGCAGTTAACGTACTGAATGTATTTCATGATTATTTTTTCACAGTGTGAAGATGAGCAGAAGATTGTGGTTTTGTGATGTGCCGCATTAATGAATTAAAAACCACAGTCTTACCTAACCAAAGTGCTTTTGTTGCCAAGGTCTTCGGTGACAAAGCTTTGTGTGTCCACCATCAACCCTGACCTCCTCATTGTGACTTCAATGCTGCGTACTGCCCCAGAAAAAGGCATTAACAGAGAACAAAATTCAGCAAGTGTTATCCAAAAAAACACGCAACTGGCAAAACACATTATTACCAATTATACATGACTTCTAGAAAACAGCGTTGCTCATTGTACATGAAAAACATTCGGTCTTACAGTGGCGAGTTTGGAGAATAATTTCACGTTTCCTCATTGTTTTCCCCTACAATTAAGTTTGGAGGTTTATCTAACACACCGTTATCTGACTACTCTTTTTTTTTTTTGTCCTCTTTTCATTGCATTGCCAGATCTCAGCTATGATATCACTAAGTATAATGTTATTATCACCATTAGGATTAATGAGAAAAACTACAAAAATTAGATCCCCCTTGTAAAACAAGATAATGATCTTTTAACAAGGGGTGCCTCCATGGATAGCGTTGTCATTTTTCTCTATTACAGTTTCTGTACAGTACTCACTCTGCATATTTCCTCAACGTAACTTCTATTAAAAGTTGAGCGAAATTCCAGCTTGAAACTGAAGTGCCAAGCCGGGATTGTGTGCGTCTGTGTGTCTGTCAGCGATGCGTCGGACTGACAACCTTCAACACTTAGTATGATTAAGCTGCAAGAGAAAATCAATGAATGAATTATTTCCTCTGCTAAACCAATTTGGAGGAGATTTGTACGTGGCTCCTAGTAATGTTTATGAATTGTTTTTGCTCGAGTATGTCACTACACTCTGCCCGGCAATTATGACCAGCAAATATAATCACACAATTATAAAGCTGGTCTGTTCGTTCTTAATGAACATGTTTGTTTATTGCCACTGGAGAGCGAACGCCATCTGTTATGAAACCCGGATTCTTTGACCCACTTTAAAAAAACACCTGATCTGTATGTAAAAGGAAAATGGCAACAATTTGACTTACATTAATGGAACAGCAGATAGATAGATAGATAGATAGATAGATAGATGGATAGATGGATAGATGGATAGATAGATAGATAGATGGATAGATGGATAGATGGATAGATAGATGGATAGATGGATAGATGGATAGATGGATAGATAGATAGATAGATAGATAGATAGATGGATAGATGGATAGATAGATAGATAGATGGATAGATGGATAGATGGATAGATGGATAGATAGATAGATAGATAGATAGATCTTTAATTATATACCTACCTACCCACACACACAGTACATATACTTATTTATAAAGGAGCCCTCCACACACACAGTGACAGCCACATTATGCATAATTGCATTACAGTAAGTCGTGAAGAGGCAAATTAAGAACAAACTACTGAGAAGAAACTTTTCTCTTCTGCTGCAGTTCAGTTTTTTTTTCTATCTGAGAGTGCGTTCTGCAGTATACAGTGAGGTTGAAGCTCATTTAATTTGCCTATATTTCTAATTTCTCTGTTAAGGTTACGGCAGGACATCATCATACGGACACAAACTTGATTTTGTGATTTCTGGCTTTAGGACATCATTAGGTTAACAAATAAGAATGTCAGGCCATACTGTGGGTGTAATATATGCCTGCATAGATTTCAAATCGAGAGCTATTCTTATTTAAGTTCCAGTGTGATTGGATGGCAAACAAAAACAGGAATATTAGATTAGAAAAGTGCTAAAAACCAGCTTGACACCGAGTTCATCCGAATCCCTTCTCTCCCTTGTTAGCATTAGTATGATGTTGGGGCAGATTTATAGAGGTATAACATGGCAAATTAAAAGGACCCGCTACGTGTTTGGACTGAGAACTGATA
Organism: Stegastes partitus; assembly: GCF_000690725.1. Taxonomy (NCBI): domain Eukaryota; kingdom Metazoa; phylum Chordata; class Actinopteri; family Pomacentridae; genus Stegastes; species Stegastes partitus. The sequence continues at coordinate 295,032 of NW_007578202.1, read as the reverse complement.
TGAAAAAAAAAAAAATAGAACGTCCTTCCCATCTTCCCTTCTTCAGTATCATAAACAAGTAATGGTTGTATCAGTTTACTGTCCTGTTATATTTTATGCTGACAAGTGAGAAGCCAAAGGAAAAAAAAAAAAAAAAACGTCTTCCCCATTATAGATTTTGTCCCACATTTACACACCAGCTTTGTGGGCTAAGTTGGACTTTTAGCGGGTTTCCTTTAGGCTTTCCTCACAGACTGAAAGAAAAGTCAATACTGCTTAAAACCCTCAGCAACTTTTCTGAGATTTTTTAAATGAGCACTTTAGAACTCGACCAAAGGTGATGCATTCGCTGCTCCCTTATTTTTGGGGGGTTTATTGGCTGGCAATTGCTTACCACCCAACAGCCCTTTTTCCTCCCACCACACATACACAAAGCACACACACACACACATTTCTCCTTTTTGTCTCCCCGTCTTTCTCGGTCTCTCCGTCTTCCTTTCAAGTACATTCCCACCCCCCTACCCAACCCCGTCCTCTCTCTGTCTATGTGTCTCCACTTGCACTTCCTCGCCTCTTTCCCATCTCACCCCTTTTGAAGTCTGAGACGGCTCGAAATCCAGCATGGTTCTTTTTGGACAGCCAAGGGGAAATGGCTCAGAAAGAAGGGCTCAAGTTCGATTACAGCTGTTAATCAAAAATCTAGACTGCCCAGCATGGCGTGATGTGAGAAATGATTTTGGTTTCGATCTGTCAGAGCCACTATACATGCACGGACCTATATGAAGATATATTGTGCATCTCGCGTACACACACACACACAAAAAAAAACGAACACCGGCTAGGGCTTTGCAAAAACACACAAGCGTGAAGATATGCAAGAGAGGACAAATGAAAATGAAAACAGAACAAATACACTCACAAATATCCATGCTCAAGCTACTGTATCTTCTGTGGCTCAGTGCAACTCATTCCCCGCGCAGATAAAATACAATTCTGCAAACCCCGGATTACGCTCTGCTCATGTTATTGAACATTCACTCACACTCGGTGTTAAAGCCACCGTGTGTATATTTTTATGTGATAACAACGCTTTCAAATCTTTCTAATGGCATGTTTTTCTTTCTTGATGAATGACACAATCCTGGTAGCAGCATGCAGTCTTATTACTATCCATCCACCCATTAGCTAAACCCACTTGATCCTGTGGGCTATTGTGGGGGGCTCAAGTCTATCCCAGCTGATATCGGGCGAGAGGCGGGGTACACCCTGCACGGATCGCCAGTCCATCGCAGTGCTTAACACAAAGAGACAATTCTCACATTCACACCTACCGTCAATTTAGAATCACCAGATAATCTAGCATGCATGTCTTTGAACTGTGTGAGGAAACTGGAGAAAAACCCACGCAGGCACAGGAAGGCCAAAACACAACACCCTCACCTCTTTTGAACGCATCGGGACTCCCTTTGAATCCACAACCTTGTGTCGTGAGGGAAAAAGTGCAAACCACTGCTCTGATAATCATTATAACAACAACTGCTGTGGTAATTATGTGTATCATTATTTTGTATTATTATTTTTTCTACCACCGCATGAAAATTTAAAGTGGGAAATTTCCTAATCCTACAAACGGTGGGTTAAATAATAATTTTCTTATTTTTGAAGTTTTATCCCTCATTCCAATTTGCAGTAATTATAACTGTCATTTAAAGGGAAAAAAAATCTCATTTGAAAAGCAATTAACAGCAAAAATAATGAAAAAAAAATGGCAAAAGTAGTTCAATCATTCACTGCTTCACTTTCTTCTCTCAGCACAGCTCTGTTAAAAAAAAATACTTTTAAATAACTCCAAATTAATTTAATAAACCTAAAATAGAAAACAAGACATTGGTTTCACAAGCAGCTAGCCTACAATAGGTAGGAGGTGTTTACTGACAGTCCCAATAAGTGCTGGCAGTTTCTAGCTCCGGCAAACACAAAGACAAATTATATTCACTCACACTATGCCACTAAAAAGAAGTCTTAAGCATTAAGAAACATAGACAGACAAACCCCCAGGTTAGCCAAATTGCAAAATTATCGCCCAGTCTGTTGTAAACATCCACCACAGTTCACTGACAATCTGATCCAACTTTGACCTAAAGTACTATATTTGCTACTGCTTCTGCTATGCAAAAAGTTTAACAAACTTCCAATAAAGATTGAAGACGGCCTTTGAAGTCGTTACTAGAAGCAACTGTGGAGCTGTGAAAGCAGCATCAGCCAGCAAATTCAAGTGGAATGTGCATTTGCAGAAGGGAATTCATTGTGACTGCTGCAAGCTGCCGCCGCCGCCACTGCTGTGCATTCAAAAGTGTATTTCTAGCTGTAAGGACACGGAAGTAGGAGACTGTGAAAATGAAGGTTTATTTTTTACTTTAACATGTATTTTTTAAATACATCTTAGAAGAAATATCACAAGTGAAATAAGCAGTCAATGTCATGGCTGAGCATTTCCACCTTAAAACTGCAGGGTCTCAGAAACACAGATTTACACGGCAAAGGGTTCATATGTGACAAACCTGAGGAAGCTATTTTGTCCACTTGCAGAGGTGGAGTTTTCTGTATCGTTATTCTTCAAAATTAGTTTCTGGTTCAAACTCGTACAGCTGAATTACTCCAGTTGTACAACTTGCTTTTGTGTTGCATACATTAGTTCCATAGTGCTTGAACAGAATGTAGGTGAGCTGGTGTGCTTGAGCTGTGGAAAATAGTGGAGTGCAGAGAGAGGCAGGGACCTAATAGATCTGCATGCAATAGTTTAGAGTGACATCTAAGGTCGACTACAAACTGTGTGATTTTAACAATCTTGTAAGTTCACAGCTAGCTACACTGTATGACATGATTCTAATAAACTTTGACCATGACATAAAGTTTGCAGTGTGCAGATTGCGCAATGAAAACACAAGCTGAATCGCAGCCTACGATGTACGTGAGTCGACGTGAATGCAGAAGAATAAAAGCGTGCGCCATCCATCCACAAAAAAGAAACAAGCAAAGCATGAACAGAGCCCCCACCTTTGTGGCATTTATGTGTTTGGAGAGAAATCCCCCAAAAAAGGACAAGGAGGGTAATATGGACGTGGTCATGGCTCGGAAAGAGAGACCAACTTGGGATGCCAATTTTGTAGAAGGAGCTAGTGTCACGCTGATCAGTACATCATTTCATACTGCATTTCTGTTGGTTAGTTAGTTGACATAGGTTGCAGCAGCAGTCACACTGTAAGATGATCACCCCAAATTTCTGACAATGTCAGAATTTTATCGCAGGTTGTCCTTGACTCTGTCTTGCAATACGACGTAGGACCACCAATTTAGAGGCAAGACGAAAATCACACAGTGTGTAGCGGACTTAAGACATTTAAGGCATTAAGGGGCTATTTTAATGAAGAAAAAAAACCTCTAAATATGTAACTCTGAAGCACAAAGATGAGTTTTAGGGGTTATATGAGCGATCAAAGAGGGACTTTAATTTAAGCAATAAAAACAACTAAGGCACAAATGTGATTATCTTAAACAATAAAACTGTATAATCTGACCTCCAGTGTTGAAAGCAAAAGCTAATAAAGTCATCAGCCACCATCATTTTATTGGCCCCTCACCAGCATGTGTGCGATGTGTCATTACTTCAGCACCAAGCAGACACACTGAGATCAATAACGCACCAATATGTAAAAACGACATAATTAGTTTCCAGGCTGCAAACATTTAAATACAATTACTAATGACCTTCGAACTGAAAAGCAAAAATAATATTCTTTTGGGATTGTTACCTCATGAGACATGAACACTGATAATTTAAAGTGCCAGCCTTCATCCACCAGCCACCACCTTTACTTGTTGCATCTGCATCATTATCTTTTCCTGCACATAGGCACTGTTGCATTTTTTTTATCATTATTATTATTTATTTACTTTTCAATTGGAAAACCAAGCTGTCACATTTGCAGGCTCCGCTGTAAATCTCACAATAAAATCATGCAGATAGAGAAAGTGAGGAGGTTGTATTAACTTTCTCAGTTCTCACAGTACTTCTCTGAGTGCTAATGCATACTGTTGCCTACCTAGGAGACCAGACCAGAACAGAGCAGGCAGCTAATTATAAAGCCAGGGTCAATCCAGGCTGAAATGTGGAGACAAATGAAATGGGAGAAGGATGAGAGAGCCTGGAGGACTGCGCTAGACACCAGACTCACACAAAAATCAGTGAAAACAATTTGATTTTAATAGTATTGCAGCTACGGTATGAGAGAAGGTTCATGCTGAACTGATGTACCTGTACAAATGTATGTATAGCCAATCAGCATTTTCTGAGTTATACGGCCTGGTTTAAGTATGTGGATGGTCCTGTCCGGATGCATTTGTCTGCATATGGGGCTGTTAAATTTTGCAAAAGGCTGCATAGCTACAATTAAAGGAAATCTTAATGCTGCAGCATACAAGGACATTTTACACAACAGTAGGCCTGGCAGCACTTTACGACAAGTCCTTTCCTTTTTCAACTTGTCAATGCCACAGAGCGAAAGCAAGGAATCTGTCTTCAGAGGCCCATATTGCGCCTTGATCTCAACCCCATCCACCACCTTTGGGGTGAATTGGATTGTCGACTGCTATCAGGATTTATCACCCAACATCTGTACCCAACCTCACTCATGCTCCTGTGGATTAAATATGAACAAATCCCTGCAGCCACGGTCCAATATCTGACAGAAAAGCCTTCCCAGAGAGGTTGAGGCTGTGATTGCGGCATGTTAATTGTTTCCAGAATGAATAAAAATTACCTGTAAGTGAGTTTTATGTTCTGAGGTTAATTTGTTTGCTATTTATGTCTGGAGAAATGTAACTGCTGCCTGGATTGTGCTCACTGGCAGCGTTTCATCAGTTACAGAAATGGCAGAAGCAGGGAGGGGAATCAGAGCGGATGGCAAACACAGGATGGCGACAGTACATACATCGAGGTATATAGGGTATATGTTAAAACAAAGTAGTTCAAGTCACTGTTCTCTTTTAAGCAAGACCACAATCTTTCCCTGTCTTCAACTAGAGAGAGAGAAAGAGAGAGAGAGAAAGAAAAAAAAGTTTAATCACGCTTCACTTGTTATGGGCAGCTGTTATTGTGCAACATACTGAAGGCAAACAAGTGAAAAGTTCAGAAAGTTCAGTGAACATTTAGCAGAACATTTTGCAACTTGGCAGATGCATTCATTACCAGCAGTTATAATAATAATTATAGATTGTTGCAACTTGATAGAATATAAAGAGCTACCATAGTCACTATTGAAATAAAATGTTTTTGTCTGAGGCTTCTATTGTACACTTCTTGCCTCTATTCAGTCCCACTTCTAGGAATGTAAGATGGCTCGAATAAATCTGTTAATTCAAATTCAGCTTCAAATGCAAGTTAAGAGCTGATTTGAGATTCATTTAAACTGGATAATAAATTACAAGTAATGGTGCGTCGCTGTCTTTGTTCACTTGTAAAGTCGGATAATGTGTAGCTGGTGGTGTTTCGGTAAATTTATTGCTTGGATCATATCAATGGAAAGAAACAGCAACTGCACGGTCTCGATATGAATGCAACTTGTTTTGTTTACCAAAATTATTTGTTAATATTCTTCATGTGTTCACAGCTCGGAGTGGAAGCTCTGGCATCGTGACACTCCCCAGTTCTATACTTGTGTTTAGCATTCAAGGGCAGCTTCCTACTGTATGATAGTGATAAACTTTTAACTTTACAACATGATGAGTACCACCTGAACGCACCACCAGTTTTGTTTCTGCGAGGTTAGAGCGTCTCATTTGGGGAGGAGTCGCAGGTTCAGGCTAGCCTTCAGGCCCCTCTGAAGGACACGGCTTTGTGGGCCGTGTCCTTCAGCAGATGCAAGACCCTGATTTGGGATGCAGCGAGAGACTTTGTGCTGTAGCCGTGCAGCTTAAGTCAATACAAAGCTGAAGAAAATATATCTCAGAGCATTTTGTAACTACTGACACGAAACCAATCCAAAGCATCTCATAAAGTTACGCTAATTATTCTCTCTCTCAATCAAGAGTAGAAAACGCAGGAGCGCTCTCATCAGAAGTCCACGCTGCGCTCTCGACATACAACACAGAGCCTGTTAGTCTTTGACCGAGGCTTAAACATTTCTTTTATGCGACACATTTCCAGCATAATGACTTAAGTAATCTGTCTGACTTAAGTTGATTTACCTTTAATTTGTAAAACTGACAAGCGACTCTAATGGACCGAACGTGTCAAATTGCATATAATTAATACTAATGATGCAAGTGCGTTTTCTTCGTTTGATGAATATTCAAGTGACAAATCTAACTGTATTTCAGTTGCTTTGTGGCACGAAAGACTTTAATTAGTTGTTTTCATTAATATGCATCATAGTAACTTCGGTATTCATGAACTGTAAAAAAGCACTGGTAATATCTCAGAATTAAAAAGTTATGATCCAAAAAACCATGAATCACATTGTACTTTTCGCAGTTTTCGAAGTTGAAGCTGTTCTAATTGCTATATTTATAAAAACAATGAATTGGATTACAGTTTTTAGTGAGAAATGTATTGCTTATAGTGACAAACGGACAATTCTTCAATTTCACTCAGATCTACAGAGCATTTTTATCATCCTATAACTTATTGTTTCAGTTGTCTTTGGCTCATTCTCTCTTAGATTTAGGATGCTTTCTGTGAAAAAGCTCTAAAACAAAATCCGCTGTACTCTACTCGTCCAAAACATTGTAAGGACAAAGTTAGCTACAAGCTCGTGAGCACAGAGAAGTATTCAGCTGCTAAAAAAGCCTGATGTTTCCCTCAGGAGACACCGGAGGGCAAAACAGAGCAGAGAGAAGAGTGAATATTGAACTTAGATTTGCAAGCGAGCCCAAATACGGCTTAAAGTGAATGCTAATGTTGCTCCATTTATGCTGGCTGAGTAAACAGGCGGCTGTTTGCTAGCACTTTCCCCTATTATGTAATTGTGTTTACAGCTTGTTGCGCTGCTCCCTAGTGGCCAAAATATCAATTAATACAGGTTTATTGTAGCTTTTAGGGCTTAAAAAAAATCAAATACTGACTCTGAATCATCCAACAATTACCCAAGAATGGTTTTGCTCCAAAAACAAAAAGGTTCCAGTCGTGTTTCCACTGGGAAGTTTCATTTTCAGAATGTTCGACTTAAAGACGGGATGAGGAGGTTCTCTACAGATGCTCTTAAAACATTCTCCAGATGTTGCATTGAGAATCTCCTTCCTTTGTTGTCATGCAACAGTGTGGGAACGTTTTATAACACAACGTTCTCAGCATCCCTAAAACATCCTCAGAGTACCGCAGGCAAAATTAAACCATTGTTAAGATGTCAAATTACAGAAAAATTTGAATAAAAGCGCACTCTGTGTTCTGAGGCCCGGACAAGATTTTGAAAACATGTTTTTGAAAGTTGGTTTGAGAACGTTCTTCTTTTGTTATCACAGAACAAAGTCTGCCAGCATCCTCCAAACATCCTCTGATTGTTAAGAATCTTAGTTAAATCTTAACGTTGTAGCGACATTGTTTGAAATAATGAACATTCAAGTTTTCCTTCAAACATTATTAGAACTTGTCTGTAACATCAGCTGCTGTTGTAGGATCATTCCCTGCTTCCCGGGTACAGCGTTTCCACACATGTCCCACCAGAAAACATAACTCATTTTGCTGCTATATAGTGCTGATCCTTGAGTTTGAAGTCAGTCAACTAAGAAGTGAAGCTGACTTCCTGTGCTGCGTTTGGATTTTTGCTGTATGGATCAGCCTATACACAAGTGACATTTCACCACATCCTGCATCAATCTAAAACAATCATATCTATAACACTCTTCGCCTGTCACTTATTTGCCTGAAGCACGAAGGACGATTTCATGAGAAGCCTCTATGCTTGCATGTCCTCAACATGCTATAGCGTGGAATCAAAAGCCTGACTGAAACACTGAGACGAAGAAGAAGAAAAAAAAAAAACCTCATGAATAAATGAAGGATCACTTTTAATTTGGTGTTTTACAAAAGTGCCAACATTGTCATTGCAAACTACTGGAGCAAAAAGAATTGGTGGAGCAAAGCTTTTCAGGCTGAGAGTACAAACATAGTATAAGAGTCTGGTGGGCATTCATAATTTCCAAAGTTTAAACTGCCTCCTGTAGGGCCAGGGGCTGAGTCTTATCGGGGATGACACGACTTTTACTCTCTGGATCCCCCGACTGCTCGCTGTTGTTAACTCTAATGCTATACTTTTTTTTTTTTCTTTACCCGGTGTTGAGAGGAAAACACACCAGTTATGCTGCACAGTGGTTACAGAGCAAGGATACCGGCATCGAGGGTATATGTTCATACCCATTACACAGTCACTCCTTGTCACAGCAGATCTGATGGGGGTACTGTGATGGAAGTGAGCGATGTGAGAGGGCAACGTTCGGATGCGGTGCCTTCACGCTGCGCCCTCCCTCCCTCGTGGGACGGAGCCTTAAAGCATTCTTCTGAGACTAAATTAAAGGATCTTCATCCTGTGCCCCGTCTCTTCTGCGTTCCTCTCCCTCTCTGTTGGGTGGCTTTCACCACAATGAGATGGAAATGTGACACAGTTAGGTGGGACTCCTGCCTGGGCCTGTACATAGGAGTGGAGGTGTGTGTGACATATTTCCAGCGACTCCGTGCTGCTCCCAGAACAGCTGCTGAGGACTGTTATGACAGCTTTCCACTGAGAGCACAGGAATCCATCTTCTCTCCACGACACTTCTATTCCAGTTCAGTCACTCTCATTTTTCCTTTTTCCACAGTTTTTGCAATGCTGTCATTCAAGCAGCCTAGATTGGGTTTTGGGTAGCTGAGAAAGTGGTGGAAAACACTTTTTTTTTTTTTTTTAAATAACACTTGGCAGGTGTAATTACTCAATTCCAAGAAAGAAAAAAAAACAGCTGCTGAACACTTGCACTGCTTAACGACAGATATTAGAAAGACAACCTTTGATCTCGCATTGTCTCGAACCACCCTTTCATGACACGTTTGACAGCTTTATCAAATCAGAGATAATGCCTGCAGACAAATTTGGGATCAGATGGAGATGAGAAAGGCAAAACAAAACTCCTGTGCTTCCTTGTTTCTTTTCATCCCATGCTATTGTACAGTATTTAATTTGATACGCTGGGTAAAAATACATATTTTGTACTTTCTATGAACTTTGCAGAAAGGTAGAGATGTGTGCAGTTCAGCTCCAACTGGTTCACTGACTAATCTCAAAACGGGCACCTGTTTATCCTGGCTTTGCTGTGCAATACTAGCAGGAAACCAGGAGGAGACATGTTTTCTGAACAGCAGCTTATGCATAAAGCTCTGCTGCAAGACATAAAATGTGAAAATAAAAATTAAAATCCTTAGAAGCAAAAAAAAAAAAAAAAAAAAAACTTGGGAGAAAACAATAGAGGAGGATTCGGTATGTGTTTGCTCCGAGTCATTTGGAGGGCGCAAGGCAAATTTTTATTTCTTTTAATAATCTCTCAGAAACAGATGACGTTCTTGTTCCACTGATATTGTCTTGCTGTGGGTTAAAGGCTGAAATATTCATGGCATGGTGCATATATATGAGTGCAGATGAGTGAGGAGGCAGGGAGCTAAACAGTCAACTCTAGGGCAGTTAGTCAGGCTGCCTCACAGCTAGTGTGGGGAACGAGTGGAGATTTGTTTTTCAGCAGAAGAAACTTGAGTAAGGCGTTCAGCATGGCAACTAACACCGCTATTATGTGCACTGGTCAAATATTAGTCACATTAAGGGGTCTGTCTGTGTGGATTCTCAGGCAGCCAGGTTATAGTAATCCCAAGTGCTTCAGTATAAGGCGACTGGACTTCTCTTTTCGGTCCAAGAGGCCTCTTCAGTTTTTCAGAAGAACCAAAAAAGAAGCACTTAGGATTACATTCAGGAGTATCGAAAGTACACAGGTCCCCAGCGCTGGAAAGGATCCCCAGACAGCCTGAAATTAAAAGCAAGTCTGCTATGTTATCACCGCTGTAAGTAAACTAAAAGTGGAATTTTTTTCCCTCTATCGAAAACAGCGCACATGGTCCCCTCCTGCGGTGAAGTGGAACAAAAGCGGTGACGTTTGAAGCAATCTTGTTGTTAAAAAAAAAGTAAAATCAAACTGCCAAAAGAGCACAGAAGGACAGGAGGAAGAAACAAAACAATCAGGGGGAAACAGCTGGTGACACAACTTGCTAGCAGTGTTTTCATGGTTCAATATTGGTATGTAATATGGATTCAGACGGAATGGGTTTCATGAGTAGCAAATTTAAAGATTCAATCCTGTCGACTTCCCAGGTGTGTCGTTATTCTTCTACAGAATCGGTTTGCAGTTCAAAAATATATGGCTGAATTACTCCGATAGTACAACTTGTCACTGGAGTAGTTTTACAGAGTTTGGGCAGAGTCATAGGTGAGCTGGTGTGCTCCAGCTGCAGCAAAGAGGTGGAGACTTCACAGATCTGCACATTTTTAAGAAAGAAACGCTGTAGAGTTACATCTTAATAAGTTTAAGACAAAAACTGACTATTTTCATGGGAGACAAAAACTTATGGAGATGAGCTTCTAGGGCTTTAATCAATGCCCGGAAAGGGACATTAATATTTATCTTCTGATAAATGAAGCAGCATTGCCATCACTTTCAGAACCGTCACTGTACCTTATATACCTCGATTGCGCCTTTAAGTTTCTAAAGTGACTGCTGGAAGCTAACTAACCATAACTCTGCAAATAACGGAAGACAGTTAAGTCTTATTCAGTCATCTTTTGTTATGAAATACAGTAATACAGTAAAACATTTTAGTGTTAGAGCCAGAGTTAAAGTAGGTGGCTTCTGTCTTCAGGGAATATTTAAATACTGGAGAGAAAAAAAAGATATATACTGTTCCCAAACCTCAGAGTAAAGTCTCAACACAACAATCACAGAAACACGTTCTAAGCTACATATGCATGTGTCTGCTCGATGATTCAGTTATTTGTAGTTGCTTTAATGAATGTATAAGAAGGGAGAAGCCTCAGCGGATATGCGCCCAGATTTATGTGCTACTGCACTGGTTATATTCATTGACTGCAATCTATAAATCCCAGTTAAATACAGATGGCAGGAGCCGTGACGGCTGATTGTAGCACAACATATTCTTCCTGTTGTATATTTTCATCGGCTACATAGCGCCGTGCCTATAAATGATTCCGGCCGGGGGATCCGCAGTGGAAATGAACCAGTGAGTGCATGGAAATGCTGGGGCCGTGTACTGAATTCTGCAGGGCTGAGAGCACTCTGTTGCTGTTGGATAAAGAAAGATAAAGGTTACACTGGAGAGCAATTTGTGCTTTCCAGAGAGGCCGAATTAAAACGGGTGACCTTGCAGTCAGGTGAGCATGAGGCAATACTTAGGCAGCTGATTCTAAATACTGCTCGAGCAGGGGCATATCAAACCCAGCCTAAAGCCTTCCTAAGCTCCAAACTCTCAAATCACCACTTCTCAAGCAGCAGACCACAGTGCGTGGCCTCTCCGGCTCCTCTTGGCTTATGTGTATGTATTTCTGCCACTTTGTTCTGAGCCTTTATGCCTCACACCATTAGCGAGCCACCTCTCTCTCCCCGGCTTTCTTTCTCTCCCTCTCCCTCTGTTTCCTGCACACGCCAGCAGGATTTAGATACCCTATGTATTATGGATGGGAAAAATAAACAGAACGCGCCAGCCATTTATATGACACACTTGTGAGATCACAGGACAGGAGCGATTAGAGTGGTCAAATAAAGCTTCAGCGGGATACAGGGGGGAAAAAAGAGAAAAAACGGAGATAGAGCACAACCTATAAATCTGCTTCATTTTGTGTGACGCTTGCCTCCGCATGTCGTCTCGTAGCCAATTACATTAAGCCACCACTCCCACATCTTGCTGGGAGTCTATTAAAGTGGGCCTTAATCTAATAGAGGACTTATGTATGTGTTGTTGTGATAATTATTCCTCTCATTGATGGTGATAGCACCTTCATCAAACGCAGCCTGGCTCCGGAGGACCACCCTGTGCAGGAGTAAATTAAAATAGCTGCATATGCGATGTTGTCACGCACTGCAGCATTATGCTTACAAGAATAATCTTATCCAAGGTTAGGAGGGGGCACTTTACTATTAAATGGTCTTTAACTTTATAGCTTTGGTAACATTTAGGCTAATGATTATGGAGGGCAAATTTCCCACCTTGAAACGCTGTAGGTCAGGTAGAAAAGGTAAAAAAAAACAGAATGGGTCAGGGTTAGAAGTTCATGCTGTATCAGCAGAAATATCTCTAATTACTATCACACGAATTGCTGCTGGTTTTGTCAGAGCAAGAAAATAAACTACTGTATGAATGTTTCTTCCTTTATCTACTCTAGAAGGTACTGCTCCCTGGCTGTTGTAGTTATTTCGTAAACCAGACGTTCGTTTTTCTTTCTCTGTGCTCCTGTTATAGATATAAGGAGGGAGGGATGCAGGTGGAAAAGGGTAATGTCACATACTTCTACACACAATTTCAGAATTAGAAATTATTAATATCATGTTTGAAAGACCATAATGATCAGTTTCTCGCTTGTAAATAGCTTTAAAACGCCTATTTAAATCTACTTTTCTACCAAAAGCTACCAATACATCAAACACATCCACAAAAAATTGTCCAAGTGTTGCAACACCAAGCAGACCGCATGCCTCACGTCAGCTAAAGTCTATTGTTAAAGGTAATTAAATGTCTACATTTCATAGAAATAGTGATGTAGTGAACAAACACAGTTGTTACAGTCACTCACAGTTATTACTCTTTGTTCAAATGACTCTCTTTTGTGTTTTCATATATCAAACCCGCAGCCAGAAATCTGTATGTAATATCTGATAGAAAAAGCAAATTACAAGCTTTGTTCAATCGTGCTTTTATCAATCTCAAAGATTAAGCCTTTTCTTTCTCAGCACGATCTCGAGAAGGTCATCCATACATTTATTTCATCTAGCTACGATTACAGTGACCCATTGTATTTAGGGTTGGGCCAAAAAAAAAAAAAAACATCTGCAGTTGGTGCAAAATGCACTTGCTCGGCTCTGAACAAAGACCATGAAGCACTGCTTTGGCCTTTCTTCACTGGTTACTGGTCTTAGTTTTAGAATTGAATGAAAAACTTTTACTGATCACTTCATGGTTCAGCTCACAGCTACTGCTGAATCACTGTGTTTCTATAAATCAGGGTACAGTTTCAAATCCTTACAATAAGCTCTGCTGGTTGTTCTTGCTTTTAAGGTCAGCTCTGGAGCTCCAGCAATCTGCGACATCTTTTACATCACTTTTCAAAACATCCATCCATCAATCCATTGTCTATACACCGCTTAATCCTCACTAGGGTCGGGGAGGGGCTGGAGTCTATCCCAGCTGACTCAGGGTGAAGGCAGGGGACACCCTGGACAGGTCACCAGTCTATCACAGGGCTACACTTAGAGACAGACAACCAAGCACACTCACATTCACACCTATGAACAATTTAGAATCCCCAATTAACCTCAACATGTTTTTGGATTGCAGGAGGAAGTCAGAGAACCCGGAGAGAACCCACGCTGCACGGGGGGAACATGCAAACTCCACGTAGGAAGATCCCGGCGAACCGGCAACCTTCTAGCTGCGAGGCAACGGTGTCAACCACTGCTCCACCTTGTAGCTGCTTTTCAGAACATGTATTAAAAAACCAACAACTTTTTATTAGTTTTAGTGCACAGTTTAATTTATTTTTGTTTAATATTTAATCTATAATATTATACTGACCTTTAATTTCCTCTAGCCATAAAATATTTTAATTCTGGTCAGACCCTATTAAACGCTTTGTAACTTAAAAAAAAAAAAAAGTTTTGTATAAATAATGTTCATTATTATTATTGTTATGATACAAACGGATCACTGACCACTGCCTAATATTGTGTAGGTCACCCTCGGGCTGCCAAAACAGCTCTGACCTGTCAGGCCATGGACACAGGAGCTCTGCCGTTGCCTGGTATATCTGGCACTGGGATCCTCTGGGTTCCAAGGTTGGATTTTTTTGGATTGGGCTTGTTCCTGTGCATCCCACAGATGCTCAATCAAATTGGGATCTGGGGAATTTGAAGGCTGCATCAATGCCTCGGGCTCTTGGTCGTGTTCCTTGAGCCATTCCTGAACAGTTTTTGCAGTGTGGCAGGTTGCAATGAAGACCTGGTGTTCTGCTTTTGCAACCATGTTTACATGAGCGGTACATGCTAAAGTAAAGCCGCAACATCCCAAGGTTTCCCAGCAGAACATCGCATTGTTGTGACAAGATCAATGTCATTCACCGACAGTCGTGGTTTCATTGTTGTAGCTGATCGGTGGCGTTCCCACTGATGCTGAGTGCTTTTAGTGAAAATGCTTGTTAGATGGTACAAAGGCGGTATGATGCTCTTTAATGAAATGTAGCTAACAATGGTGCCTTTCTATTACTCTTTTTTCTTCTTCTTCTTTTGTTAGTGAATCAATTTAAATCTCCAGTAATGAATGGGAAGCAGCAGCACAAGAAGACTGGCAGCTGCCATCTTGAGTTAACAGAAATGCTTGCGAGTCATAAACATGGAAATGTTTCCCATAATTACCTTTCCTCCCACATGATGCGAACCTGGCATTATGCTGCAGTCAAATCTGATCAAAACATGCTATGTTGTTTTATTTTTTATTTTTATTTTTGTACAGGTTAAAAGTTCCAATAAATAATAACTGGGGGTTTTATTTATTTTTATTTTTTTGTGGGGAAGTTGTTTTCAGGGGCTTTCGTAGGCCTGTTTGACACAAGATACACACAAGATCCTGGTCTCACTCAGATCATTGAAAACTGAAAACAGTGTTCCAAACACAGAATAATGTTTTTGTTTTGCTTTTTTCCTCAAAAATGTACGGCAGTATAATTGTACTTTTTCACCTTACTGCCAAAGCTTAGTTGGAAAGTTTGGCAGGTCAGCTTACTGCTGCCTAAGGTAATCTATTACGCTGTGGCGAGCAGCAGATGTAATAAGAATGCAGCATCTCCGAGTCTCAGCAGTTCATTTGTTGCCGGCGTACTGTACACGTTTCACCCTGCAATATTTTCCAGAAATAATTTGTAGTGACACATCAAGCAAGAACTGCTGGGAAAAAAATAAATAAAAAATTACGCCTCGCACCGCTGCTGAGAAGCACACAAAACCGCCTTTCATATCATGCTCAAAAGTTCATAATATCAAAGGGCACCGGCTGATGATAAGATATCCAGGAAATGTGAAGGCCTGCAGAGAAAATTACACATATCCCAACAGCAATATCTTGCCCAAAATGAAAGTGATAAGTGTGAAACCTAGGTGGAAATAAACCCATGAATATATCAGCGTGTTAGGGTGCAATTTTTCTGATTGTCCGAGTGGATCGGAAGGTCAGGCCTTCGACATTATTGATATATATAGAAAAAGACATGTATGACCTCTGTTTACTAAATATGGCGACAGCGTGAGGGATCAGACGAGCTTAAGACAAACAATAATCAGTATGATGCCGCTGCTGCTGGAAATCCTATCCTGACTGTGAATGTCTGCTGCTGCTCGGTATCTCAGCACACACTTCATCCTGTATCGCAGGCTCTGTTGTCACTTTATTGTTTTTTGGGGAGAAAAAGGAAATTCAACTGCCGCTGCATCCAGGAGTATCAGATCAGGTAGTTTACAAGCATTATGCAGAGAATTTAACACTTTCCTTTTACAACTGTGGTGCTTATTCTTCTCACATCACACAAGGACGGGACAAAAGGGAGTGGAAGTGGGCAAATAGCTTCGTGCCCTCCATTTCTCACTTTCTTACACCCACCAGAAGACGTGGGGGGGGGACGGGGACGATCAGGATCACGGTCCACAATGTTGCGTAAAACTGTTCATTTTGGCAGAGACACTGAACCATTTTTACAAGCACCAACCGCAGTGTTTCCTGTCAGCCGCATGACAAATAACACTCAGGGGTCCTCAAACGCAGCAACTTTCCAAAGTTGGATAAAGATGAATTCAAGTTCTCATTTATGCATAATTCATTATCATTATTCTTTCTATCCTGTCAGTCGGCAATGTGTTTGAGTTCAAGGGCAAAGATGAAATGATAGTACAAAGGGGTTGGATAACTCACAATGGTAAAATGGCATTATATCTCTTCCTTAATGTTTAATCAACGCTGTCACTGAGCCCACACAAGGCTCAGTCAGACTACTCAATTTCAATGACTGCGCTCTGTGTGTGTGTGTGTGTGTGTCTGTGTGTGTGTGGTTGTGTATGTGACCAGCTTAGAAGCTAACATTCTTTCTGAAATGTCCTAGAAACTTTCTCTGCTGTCAGTGTATTTTTGGTGCAGAATGAGAGCTGAAAATCACCAATTAAAATGTCAATGCTAAAACCAGCAGTCAGGACAATGACAGACTTTCATCACACTGGTGCAATGTGGTCCACATACGTATTTTGTAATTGCTTTACCAGTTAAATTAATGAATTTCCCCCTCTTCTCCATCCAATGCAGCTGTGACCAAACCTGGTCATCTCATTCATACGCCCCGGCCAATTTCAGGGGAAAAACACTGGACCAGTGAGAATTTGAATTAGTACAACTAGCTGAAAACATTGTATCCTTTCTTTATGAACTGCTGGCCACTGTCAGGGACTTTTAATTATGTGCAACAGAGGCTAACAAAATCTTATAGGAGAAGAAGAAGTCACGGTTTTCCAGCCAAAACCTTTTAAAAATGTTGTTTACAATCATTTATCATCGTCCGCAGCACAACACAGTGACGGCTTTGGCTTTTAAAGTTTTTACTGCGCCCGGTGCCTTACAAGTCATTAACAATCTCCTTTCAAACAAGACGAGCTAACAGCATAAAAATCACTCAGGTTTTCAAATGTTCATCAGACAAAAAAAAAAAAAAAAGAAAGGTTATTATCCAGTGCATGCTCTCTTTTAGATTCTTTGACTTCCTGCTTTGTGTCACAGATGTACCCACAAGAACTAATCATGACACAAAAACACATAACATAAAACACCCTGTCCGTCTCAATAATGGTTCTGGACTTTTTAGTAGAACACACAGAAAAAAAAGAAAATGGAAACCCACACACTCACAAGGCTGATGCATTTCCACTTTCTAAATACTCTCAGTTTTGATAAACAGCTTTGCAAAATATTAGAAAGTAAAGGAAGAATAAATGCATACATTTGGCCGAGAAGCCTGCCGATGTATCGCTGATACTCGCAGGGCCAGTTGGTGAACTCTGTGGCCACTCAGGTGTAGTTCCTGGATATTAACTCTATTCTCTATCTAGCATATCAATTTATTCAAAAACAGTCAATTAGCAAACTCATTAGTTTGAAGAGCTTTATTTCATTTTAGCTAATTGGACACAAGGCACATTTGCGCACACGGCTTCTAACCGTCTCATAACTGTCTGCAAACCACTGGCAGTGGAGCACTTTTTATTCCAATAGATGAAGGTTAAAAAAAAAAAGGTAAGTGGCAACACACAGATAATAGCCACAATGGGCTTTTTCCAGTTTTGAGTCTTTGGCTTTCTGTCCCCTTTAAAATCAGCACATTTAAAGAGCTTTCTATGGCACGAATTTGAATGTCGAAATTATGCAAAGTTGAATATAACAGCAATACCTCCTGCACCAAAGCTATGTGTTTACCTCACTTCCAATGAGTGACTCCACTAAGGCAGTCTATTCCATTGTAACCGACTAAAATTACAGTCAGAATTTTCTGTTAAATTCTTTTGCAGTGGGCCCTAAACAATCAATTTCCTCAATCTACCACTGAAAACTTTATTTTTTTTAATCCAATTAGAATGCAAGATGTTTCCCATGTTGATTTTTTCCATTTCTTTCTATTGTTGCATGCCATAATCTTGACGTGTGAATGTGTTGAGCATTTCGTTGGCTTTAAGTTGATAACCTTGATCCATCTCACATAAAATGCTGAAAGTCGGAGCAAATGCATCAGAGTCTTTCCCTTACAGATGTCTGTCTCCGTACAACACAGTAGGTGTGCGTTTTCCTTCTGATTATCTTTCGCGTTGGAAAAACTTGCTCAAGCAATCTCGATTCGCAACAAACACGACTGAATTCCTCTTTATGCGAAACACAAAGACCTAACAAAAACAGATGAACCCCTGGTCCAAAATGAAATGAACACATAACAGCTGTGGAAAAACAAGAACTTTCTTTACTCTGCTTCCTTTGTCCCCGTCAGGCTGAGGCCTTGCTGCAGCAACATGCTAGACTGTCTAAGTTTGCAAGATAAGGGCTGTTATGGTAAGATAAGTAACGTCAGCTCCCCATGAAAGACAGAACTTCACAGCCACAACAAAGGCTCTGCAGTGTATACTCCATCTACTGACAGACGCTGTGCTATATTCTGAGTCTGCAGGTACACTGGACCCAAGTGACACCATACCAGGAACACCACTGTACAACACCCGGCACACTGTACATTGAATTTTTCAGTGCAGGATACACTGGGATTCATGTGCCTGTATATTAACACTCACTAACAGCTTCTCTGTGCCACAACTAAACAGCAAAATGTCTTCATTTTAATCTTTCATTTTGCCTAGCTGTGTTTGATACACACAGTAATTCTGCTGCAGCTAATATTCTTTCGGCCACGCACGTACAGTACATGACAGGCTAAGAGCACAACACAATAATCCCATTTACACTGCCGAAAAAAAATATTCTGATCTTTGGAGATCTGCCAAAGATACAGAGCCGCCGCTGCTCGATGGCACTTTTTTGATTGCCAGACTTTTTTTCTATTGTTTAGCTGCTCTAATCAATAGTTTTATATTAACACGATGACTTGTTAAGTCGACAATGACAACGTGCAAAGTGAAAGGTGTAGCTTGTCGTGATGAACCAATAATTATCACCTGACTCTGCTGCTCCCCTCAGCTGCGCTGAGCGTCGTTGGGTCTCTCGGCTGTCTGTTTTGTTTTCACGGCCCACGACTTCCCTGTTTTGGTTCACCGTTGCTGCTCTCATCAACCGTTTTACTAGCAGCTGCAGGCAACTCTTTACAGCAAAGTTTCTGGTAAAGCTGGTGCATGCTACCTGTACGAGCCTGGACAGCTGACAGACAAAGTTTGCTTCTAACTGGAGGAGCATTTAGCAACTAAATACCCAGATATTTCCCTCAGGAGTTGCCGGAGAGCAGAGGAGAACTATAAGCGGAATAAATACTGGACTTAGAGCCAGTGGGGATTCTAGGATCAGACCTTTCGGGGGGCTCAATCCCTAATGACACAGTGACATGCATAAAGTGTTAAAGTGTTCAAACCCCCTGAGAAATCACTAGTTTTAATGTTTAAGAATGATTACATTCAGACTTTTCTATATATTCTATACAATTTATTATGGCTTTAATGAATCACCATTAAGTAACATGAGTTCCACTCCACATGATCATTTTAAGAAAATAAAAAATGGAATATGCTGTTTGCAAAACTGTTCAACCCCTTTCAATGTGGCAGAGCCCAATTCCGTTGGATAAGCAATGCCACTTTTAGAAGCAACATAATTAGTTGAGGGGCTGCGAGGTGGCTCAGTCGTGGAGTTTGCATGTTCTCCCCATGCAGCGTGGGTTCTCCGCCTCCATCCCACACGGTGCAAACACATGTTAAGGTTAACTGGTGATTCCAAATTGTCTGTAGGTGTGAATGTGAGTGTCCCCTGTCTTCACCCTAAGTCACCTGGGATAGACTCCAGCCCCCCACAACCCTAGTGAGGATTAAGCAGTGTATAGATAATGGATGGATGGATAATTAGTTGGGTGATCTATTGTAGTGTATAAAAACAATGGTTCAAGATTAAAAACTACATTTTCAGCATAATGTGGGATCATTACACGTGATGGTTGATCAAAAAGTTCAGAATCGGTTGTCAGTGTCCGTGAATGAGGTGCATCACAGTAACATGAACGTTACACACCCACAACACATATAAGCAGTGACTTCCATGAGCCAGGATGTCGCCTCACACCACACGATCAACAGTGGGACCTGTGCTACACACATTTTTTTGTAGGTGTGCGTTTGTAATTTCTCCATGGAGCTCGAAGTGGAGCAAAGAGGGACAAAACACATTCTGTGTCACTCACCAGTCAGGATGAGCCAACTTTCATGGGGAGGATTATATCTGGTGATGAGAGGTGGGTCTGCAGTTACCACAGAGAGAAGAAACAACAGCTTTCACAGTGGAAGAGCTGCAGTTAACAGAACCAGACAAGAAACATCAGGTCAGAAGTGCACCAGGAGCATGCTCATTGCTTTCTTAAACATCCACATGGTTGTGAAACAGAAACTAATCCCCCACAGTCTGACTGTCGAGGCAGAGTTTTACTGGAACATCCTGCGGTGTCTGAGGGAGAACATTCAGCCTAAATGACCTGAACTGTGGCATGATGGCGTGTTCGCGCTTCAATGCATCCAGTTACAAAGTGGCAATTGTGATTTTTGGGCCACAACAACATAATAGTCTCTTCTTAGTGGTGACACTTTCCAGATTTGGCTTCCTGTGTGTTTTTCGTCTTCTTCAAAGTCAAATTCAAGTTAAACGGATGGCGTTTTAACTCAATTTAAGAGATGTAGCGCTATCGCAGATGGTGTTTGACGTGTTTACATAAAAGGACTTCCAAGGAGCATTGCAAGTATTGCAGAAGCAGTGTATCGTTACACCAGGAGACTACATCGGTGGGGATGGCAGCCAAAAGTTCAATCAGTTACAGTTTTTGATTTTTATAGGCATTATCAACCCTCGGATCAACCCTCCTATCCCGCCAACAAAGAGTCGACAGCAAATACCAGTAATTTCCAAAGTAAGTAAAAGCACAACACAGCAGATACGAGGAGTCTCAGAGAACCGAGTCAACCGAGTCAAAGCTGCTTTGGAGGCACAAAATAAACGGCTCCACGACATAAGGCAGGTTTATTGTTGTGGCTGTTCAGTGTATGTCAGCGTTTACAGCTTGTTGCACTGCCGGCAAGTGGCCAAACAAATCAAGGAATGCAGATTTAAGATATATGTAGGGAACATCTTGTGTACAATACAAACAATTTTTAACTATTTCAAGTCCAGCGTTGGAAATGATTTAACTGAGAACGGGAAAACATACATGAAAGGTGTTTGCAAGACTTTGGCACAAGCAAGCGCGTATAGAGACATGCCAAAATGACAAACATCATGCCAAAACAGTAACGTGTTACCTGATTTACCTGAACACAATCTCAACTGTTACTCAGCACGTGTTGGTTCAGAGCTATGAAACAGATCCCGGCAAAATTATAATACCATTCCTGTCAGCCACAAAATGGAAATGTGACTGTGTTTGCACTACTGCAATAGAGATTTCTCACGTTCTAGTCTTAAGTCTCAAAATTAACGATTTATTGGATTTTTTTTTTAAGTCCTGACTGACTGGTTAATTAATGAGAGGCTGCAGCTAAACAGTACAGTTTTTAATACTGAAGCCTTGGAGAGGTTGTGGTATCATAAATGATCGGAAAGATTCCTACAGGTATTTATTGGAAACGCCACGAAGAAATAATCACTTTTGTGAAATGATCTTTTTACAGTAAGTTGATTTCTGTAACTGACACTATAACATTATATTATTATTATTATTGAAAATACAATACCTTGAGTCAGCTGGATACCATAACAATTTTGGCATACATTCAGTTCAATCCGTTTTCTTTGTCTTTAATGTTGAAATCGAACTATACTTCACACTACTTCGCAATCCTGAACACTTATATATCTCTCGTGAATAAAAACAGTCCAGGCTTGAAGCTTATCTGGATGCGCAATGTCCCTCTGTTGCAGACTTTTAAGATTTCCAAATAGGAAGTCATTACGTTTGACGAGAAAATATCACTATCATTTCCCTTTCAAAGCAGTCCATTGAATGCAAAACAAACAAACCGAGGCATCACAATATACAAGACATCACGGGAAGAAGAAGATTATGTTCTCTTGACAAGTTTTATTTAGATGTGTGCACTAGAACACATTAGGCTCTTTATTTACTGCCTCTCAAGACATTAGAAACACTTTGTGGCCCAGAGTGCCTGCCAGATATATGCAATGCTGATGCATGTTTTAAAATTCTATGCTTGAAGCGGGTCCAATTTTCATTTCAAATTACATGATTGCCAATTTGAGGATACACGTGTAAACAACATTATCTTTGTTTTCTTAAGTACATGTGACCATTAATTCCACATCATATCCCCTTAAAATAAAATTCACTGATTATAAGATGTTAGATTTACAAGATTAATCGTGCGTGAAACTCTCCCACGCTCTTCAACGGGGGAGGGAGGCGGAGGGGGAGGGGGGGGGGATGAGTTTGTAGCAGGCAGATCCCATATTGCTTCTGTTTAATGTCATGTAAAGTACATCCATCTGAGTGGAAGCAAATAATCTACTACTACAAGAAGCGCCTCTGGCAGCAGACCACTCTCCTGGTAACAGATAGCGCTGTGGTGTTCAATCAGCAGTCAGGAGTGTAACAAGAGTGAAATCCTTTCCTGTGGTGTCTAATAGCATAAGTCCCTCCATCACCAACATGGGAGGGAGTCGAGGGGCAAAGGTGATTCCGCCTCCCGTGTTATCAGAACCACAGCGACAGATCTTCAGCAGATGCGTGCGCAGAATACAAAAATAGCCTGGATTTAATGACTGTGGCACGTTTCCAAAAATGTGTCCCTCTCTGTCTCTATGAACTGTGAAAGTTATCTGACTGGGCGAGAGGTGTTCTCTCCTGCACCCCCAGTCAATTTATGTCTCGAGTCAAGGCCTTTACAGATCAAGCCGTTTGATCCGGCTCTGTTGGCCCGGCCGTCTGCTCCTGAGCAGCTCCGGCCTATTGACCGAGGCAGCCGTGTCGCCGGCACCAGCCAGTGACGCAGAATTTCCATTCGGTTCATCCCAGAGTTTGAGAAGAAAAAAACAAAAAGCTTCACCTCTGGAAATAAGAACATGTCAACACTGATTCATGTCAAAAACCGATTGTGCACCTGTCCCCGATGAGCTTGTGTCTTTGTGTCACAACAAGAGCGCTTCTCTGTCTGTGCTTGTGTTCAGTTCGGCCTCACGTTTTATAGCCCTACAATGCTAAACATCACATAGCACTGTATCACCTGAGCTTACGAGCGATGAATCGAGATACCACGCAGCTGCACTTATCAAAAAATCTGCACAACGATAATCAAAAACAGCACATTTTAGATTTTCTGTACATGAAGCAGTGGAGAAAAAAAATGTAGATTTACAACTGCACAGAGTTGCAACCTAATATTATGCCACTTTCTACAACATACAACACAGCTGAGTCATGAGTAACGTGAGTAGTACAGTATCAGTTAAATGTACCAGCTTCCAGTAAATGCATTATTTATATATAAGCAAAACAAACAGCATTTTGCTCTTAGGTAAGATTTAAAATAACAATATGGCTATAATAAAAATACAGGCCCTACAGTAGGAACTCAGTGTAGCAACAGCCAGAACATCCTCAAGAATGAGATTCTTTTTTTTTATTTATTTATTTTTTAATACCTCACATATCCACCTTTATGTCTGACAGCAGAAACAACCCTCCTCGGCGTGGAGAATGCCAGTGTTGCACCAGTTTCTGGAGAGGTGTCCTGTCATTCTTCAGAGACAGTTCTTTTCAGCTGCTCTTTTCTGGAGGGGTTGTGTTACTCTACCTTCAGAAACTCGTGTGTGATTTTGGCAGTGATCATTATCCTGCTGAAATATTCCTCTTCTGCCAAGCTTCTGCAGATTGGGAGTCAAGCCAGCATTTTGGTGTATTCACAGGCATTCATGGTGCCATCTATAGATATATATGCAGCCTTTCATCATCATATTCACACCTCCAGGCTTGACTGTCAGGACTATGCATTCACTGTGGTAGTTCAGGCCAGGTTTATGGCAAATATTCTGGACCCCACCCGAGCTAAACACACATATCTTGGTGTCATCTGACCAAAATAATTGTCTTCCCAATATCCATTAGGCTCCTTTCCAAGTTATTTAGCTAAGATTTATCTTGGAGTTCAGTGCCAAACAGGAAACAAGAGTTTTGTCTTGCACACCATCCATAGAAGTTAACATTACACAATGTCTGTAACACCATGTGAGCTGTCACAGAAACTCTGATTTCCATTTGAAAGAGCTGGATTGTGCAAGTAGTGTTCTGTCCGTGGCATCATTTTAGAAGAACAGCCACTGCAGCTCTGATTAGTGGTACTATGGCTGATTCTTTATCTTCTGTTTACTGCTGCAACTGTATTTAAACTGATTTTTATTTGCTCACTGATCTTCCTATATCCTTTCTCATCTTTATGAATTCTTAAAACCAGATTTTTCAATTCACCTTTTCCATATGATGCACACATGCAGACAGGCACAGCCCAAACATTCAAAACTGAGATGGCTGTGGTATTCACAGGTCAATTTTATAGCCATGTTCATGCTATTAGGCCATCTGGACATAACAGGTGTATTCAATTTTGTTCCAATGATCACAGGTTTTTGTAACTTGTGTGTTGCTCATCACAGATGTATGCAATATTTATGCGTTGACTTTCTAGTTGTTAGCGTAGAAAAAATGCAGTTTTTGAGATGTGAAACAATTTGAATCATTTGACATTTAGGTGATAGTGTACAGGGGAGTCCTCACTTCTATTGCATACGACATTACACTTCTACTCAAGTAGCTTTCCTAGGAAAAGCACTGTTTACGTCACTACTTACTGTAATTTACTTTGCTTATTTGATATATATGCACTCAGTTGTTATTCATTTTTGGGTATATCTAGCCCAAACTAATGCAGCCTAAAATAC
This sequence comes from Stegastes partitus, assembly GCF_000690725.1. Lineage (NCBI taxonomy): Eukaryota > Metazoa > Chordata > Actinopteri > Pomacentridae > Stegastes > Stegastes partitus. The sequence continues at coordinate 270,032 of NW_007578202.1, read as the reverse complement.
TTTTACACATTCTCCTTTCATTAAAGTTCATTTTGGAAGCTGTAGCTTGTGGTGTACTCGTATTGTTTGTAGTCATTTCAAACTTAAATGTGCTAATAAAACAACATCTTCCCCAGCAAACTAATTATGTGGCAAACAATAGCTCCTGTTTACCTGTTTATAAGAGACATTTTTGGAAGCATTTTCATTTTACATTAGCTGCTTTTGTTACCATGCAGAGTGGAGAAAAAGTATTTAACCCTCTGCTTTATCTGCACCCCCTCCCCCCTAATCACTTTAATACAGTCTCTTAGAGGAGCAGGCTAAATTTAGAAACTAAGAAAATTGAATTTCTAAAAATCACGCTTTTCCAAATGGAGGTACTGTAAGAGTAAGCCAAGAAAGTGTTGACAACAGATTGAAAGTCTGACAACGTTTGAGGAGGGATAATAAGAGATTTCAGCGTAATGTGTTTGGATCGATGGGAATGACACTATTCAAACATTCGAAGAAAGTTAAATATTCAAACAATAAATCTGAAGAAATCTGCAACAAGAAAGATGACTTGATTCTTTCAAATGAGAGAAAATTGCCCTAAGCCTTTCAAAGGGATTTCTATCATTATATAATGGATTGTATATCTATATGAAGTGTATCTTATTTCCCTCTCACACTCATCTTGATGCTCATTTGCTTGCTAAGAGTCGAGGCTCTACTTCAGACTACAGACTGTACTTTCATGTTTTTTTGCACAGAAGTGTTTCCCTAAACACTTTGAATTCGATGGAAAACATCATAAAGTCAAGGAAAGATGTTAAGGGGAATTCATAAGCCTTTTTCCAAAAAGTGTATATGTTGTTAATGTGGGTCTGCTGCAGTGACACTACAATGTTTCGAAGCTGAAACACTAAAAGCGTATTTTAACTTGCCCTTGGTGCATTCTTACTGTGTTGTTTCATGCAGGCAAAAATAAATGCGGACAATCTGGGTAAAAAAATATTACTTCATTTCAATGGTTGAGGAGGAATACAGGCAACCAGCCACAAAAATGAAATGAAATGTTTGTCACATTGAGGGTGCTTGCTTTCACTCGCCCTCCCCAGATTTATTGAGATGAATCCCAATTAGTATAATTGTATGAAAATAATTGTTAAATTCATGCACAACATGTTAAGCCCACAAATGAACCACAGCACGTCATCCAGCGGTTTCAGCCATGTTGAATTAAATACACAATTTGACTTAAAACTATCCCTTTTTTCTTGAACGACAGACTGATTATAAGCCGATACATATAATATCTTAAGAGCCACCACACATCTCAGTAAACGTCTTGAATGTTGCTGCCACAAGAAATTGTGGGGCAGCAATATTTCCTCTCTTTTTGTAAAGGATGTTCCAGTGTATTCTGTATCCTAGACGCCCTGAATCACCTCTACTTAGCATTTAGAGAATTTGACCAGCTCATAGCTGCCACTTACATCATTTCGGGTCATTTCACTCAGTTAGAAACATTCCTAAGCGAAGAAGAGCTATTTGACCGTAACCAGGGTCAAGCCCATATCCAGCACACCTTTTTCACTCCAGACCTTTTGACTTGTCACAGTAGGGAGAGCACAGGAGGCAGCCATGGAAGGAGCAGACTGCAAAAGATAGCGACTAACACTACCCTTTTTTCTCAGTTTTCTCTTTCTTTTTCCACTAATTTCAAAAATAACTGCACCATTTCCAGGATGGCAACGTCGATCAAAGCTGCAGATTTCACAGTTGTAGCTCCACAGCTGGGATTACTCTCGTACATGGACACATGGAGACGTTCCAAGTCTGGCATCAACAGGTTTGCAGCAACAGTTTTCCTCCTCGCTTGGCAGCAGAGCAGTGAGTGCAGGAAGACTACTAGTCCCTCAAGGTGCATTGTCTTTCACATCGTCCTGTTATCTTTGTGCCTCCATCCCCACAGAGAAAGTCAGCCTCACACCGGCACGCACAGATGAATATGCCGGTGATTAGGTTGGCCGGCAAGTATCCCCAGATGGAGATCCCTAATGCAGTTAGCAAAATGTCCATTCCAGGCAGCAAATTTTTGCCGCCTGGAATAGACGTCAAACTATTACCTTCGATCGGACTGAAAACAAAGTTTAAAATGATTGATGTAAAAATCGTCTTTCTTTGGAAAGCTGCAGGAAGCTACTGCTAATTTCCTCACTAAATGCTGCTCGCAAGCTGTTTTTCGGGACTCCTCATTTGCCCAAATCTCTCCAACAGGAAGTGCAGAGTGCAAAGTTAGCCCATAGAGCCACGATAGCCACATCTATGAGAAATATGCCAAGTTGAATGAATTTTAAAAAACCTTCAGTGAGGCTCAGATTAGATGTGCAGTTGGACTGAGGATAATAAGTAAAGCCAATCACGATCCATAATGGTGAATAAACAGTTACACGAGTGATTGTCATTATAGAGTAATTACAGCAATTACATGTCATCTGCCTTGCATTATTTAAATTTAGCACCACAGTTTTTTGTGGTTGGTAATTTGGTTTTGTAACGACACAGTGTTCCAGTGGGTGCCACAACGTGCACCATGCCAAGGCAACAAGTGGCGATAAACGCAAGTAATTGTCTTTCAAACATGCAGCTAGCATATCCACCATGGGCAGCAAGTGAAACCATTTTCATGCTGCAGAGAGAAAGAAAAGAAAGGAGAGGAAGGGAGAGAGGGGTTTGTGTTTGTGTGGATATTTTCGTGTTTGTGGAAAACATCACAGAAGGCCTTGGCATACATTGAACTTAACATGAATTCCAAATGATCAAAAGGATGAATAGTAAAGTGAACGCTTCCCTGGTTTAATGCACCGTTTGAACATTCACGGTATTTCTAGTAAATTAACATATTCTTTGGTCGGTCTGTGCTTTGAATCAACAGACAATGACCTGATAAGTACACTGTGATATTACTGATGATTTCAAAGCGTAGAAACTCGCTTGTGAGGAAAAACCTATAGAGTTGCAACATTTATGCTGTGGGTCAAGGCAGTAAACACATCTCCCCTGGCTACTTCTGCAAGTAACTTTTTACAATTAACTTGTGAAACAGGCAAAGAAAACCTAAACAATTCAAAAGTTGTAGCCATAATGATGAGGGTCTCCCAATCTTAACCCAGCATTTAATTTAAACCTAAACATCTTTCCCTCCTTGTGCCAATCCTTCAATGTAAACGTGTGAGTTCAGAATGTGTCGTTCTGGAGGATGTGTGAAACAGCAGCACATTTTGTTGCGTAATTACTAGGACTGTCAGTTCATTCACAGTATAAAAACAAATGCTTTACATAGCTGCATACCAGCTTATGGCAGAGAAATCTATACCAGCACATTCAGTATTTCAACAGATAAGAAGATATGGAGCTGAAGAATGAGGTAATTCCAGTTCGTCTATAAGAAAAGCACTGACAAGTGTACTGATTTTCCAAATGTAAAATGTTCCACATAGTAATCTGATGACCAAATTTAAGGGCTCATTATCACAAATTTAGGAAAGATGTAAAAAAAAAAAAAACATACCACAACAGATTTTATACGATACAAACACCAATCTCAACAATCCAGCTTAATCACCTCTACTCGTATCCACCCCGCCTATAGGTTTTCAGATATATCCCTTTGAACAGATACTCTGCTTTTCAGCCTGGTTTAAAAGCTTTTGTACATTTCTTTCAAGTGCCCATACAGTGTGTACACTGACATGAGCTTTGCCTGCTGGTCTCATTTGCTTTGTTCATCAAGGTCACTGCTATTCTTTCCATTCTATGAGAATATATATATATATATATATATATATATATATATATATATATATATATATATATATATATATATATAACCATGTAATGACAGGTATTCCAAAATGTCTGATCTTGAACATGTAAATGAAACTCAGACAATCTGCATAAACACCACTAGAGGTAAGTATAAAATGAACAGACCATTTAATGTGAATGAACTGTATTCCTGAGAAGTGTCTGTCTGTAGGTGTAGCAGCTGATTTGAGGGAATTTATGTGTTCAATAATTCTTTAGTAAAAGTTCTCAGCTCTCCGTATTCGACACAGTTAAATCACGCTGCAGGAAAAGAGCCTACGGTAGGCTACGCTAGGTGTAGATAGGAGGAGAATGAAATTGTATAAGAAATAGATGCAATACTCATCTGCCTAGAGATTGCAGGGCAGACTGACATTTTGATTTCTTTCCTGCAAGTTTGATGTTAATGATTTGGCTTTGGATGGGGGACCTTCATAGAGTCTGAGCCATATGAGTGCAATTTCCGTCCTGGGGATGAAAGCACATCGATTGCCCTCTGATGGTTTTTATGGGGGGCTGCTTTCATCCAGACTGAGACATTATTGAACTGCACTCACCATTAATGCAGGACTGATTCTGTGTAACTATATCAACAGGAGTCCGGGCAAACATTCAATATGCTATACTTGTATGATGTAGCAACTATACCACTGCATAAGTGTTCGGAGTGAATATGCAAATATCAAAGAGAAGCAGGATAATTTCATTTTTCCTTACAATAGAGCACAAACCTCATATGATCCAGTGAATAAAGACTACAGGAAGTCAGCACGCCAGCCACCCATGGTAGGCATAAAAATGAGCTTTTTATTCTCCGTAATTGATTAATATTGCAATTAGACTTTGCAGTCGGCAAACCCTTCTGCATTCACATTAGGGAATTTTATCCCTGCTGGTGTGCAGTAGGACGGATGCTGTTGGAAGCCTTTCTGCTTTTATGAATCCCTCTCTCAGTGTCTGCTTGGATTAGGGAATCATCCACAGCTGCCTCTACTGCGCTGATGGGGTTTATGCACGGGTTAAACGCTGAAATGTGCTCAAGTGATTCCCTTATAGTCCGAACCTTACTGAATTGACCTACAAAGACACGGAGGAATGCAACTGTCTAAATGAATACGTCTAGACAAAAGCTACTTGTAAAGACATCACGAAGCTATAGCGCCGCTGTTTTGTTTGTATTACAGCAGCCACCAAGCAGATTCAAGGGTCGTTTTCATCAAGACGATGGTACGGAAAATGTTCGACGTATATTTTCCATCGAGTTAAGATGTGCTTTGTGTTTCAGTAATACTCAGGGGAGCATGATGCACCTCAAACATGATTTGGCATGATATAGTTGGAGGTACCTCATTAAATGCATCACATATCTGTTCAAAAAAATATGGTAAAATACAACTGGCAGGGGAATTATGGATTTTATACAGTTGTTACTGAGTCAGGTGTGCTTTCATGAGTTGTCTTCATCAAAAATTACATTCGAGTTGACAGGACAAAGATTTCCCTCTTTAACTCTTGGCTGTCTGCAAAATGTGCATTTGTGCTTGTGAAAGCAGGAGCAGTCAGTTTATTTAATCAATGCTGCTGCTCGGCTGCAGTCAACGGTTGAGCAATCAATGATGCCTTTAACCTTTCATTTGTGTCTTTAAACTGGAAATTCCCAGTGTGGCTACAGTCCAAACCAGTAATAGGGACACCTGGTGATATTTAGTACCCAGCATGAGACTGCAGAGTCGGCATCTTTACCTGGAGAGGTGGCACTGACCTCTGCTCTTTTTACTTAATTTACTGACAAACTATAAATATGGAACATAGAAGATTCACCTCTGCACTCTAAATTAGCACTGCACGAGGTGAGCTAAAGGGCAGGGGTTATTTTAGAAGTCAGATGTGTTTGCATTACTGTGCTATAAACATAAACCCATATGAATGTCAAGAGGTCCAATTAGGTCCCCTATTACTATATGTGGCTGTATGCATAACAGGCACAGCTGATCCAGAAAGTACGACTCTTTCCTAAATAATGACCAGAGCCAGACATCAACATTGCCCACAGACAACGCGGCACATTATCCCCAATGTTGTTTCCCCTTGTTGATCTGAGATCTGCTTATCCCTACGTTCCTTCACCTAATGGTCTGGAGTTAAGGAAGCAAGACTGATTGTTGGTCCAACCTGAACAACAAGTTACACAAAAGCCATGTTACACAAACCCACAGGACACTTGCATCTCATCCAATTTGCAGTTTTGTTCTTTAGCCTGCTCACTCCTCTCTTTCTCTTTTTCTTTCTCAACTAAGACCCACAATCCCCTCAGATCTCAAGAGGCTTAATCAGTGTCTGTGTCAGACTACTTCACGGCAGCCTTTGGCCACAGCGGATATTATCCATCTTTTCCCTCTAACAAATCTGTCAATCCACTCAACGGGAAATGAAACTTTTCCTTTTTGCAGACAAGCAAACTGTTTGTCTGCAGCAACGCCCTGGTAAGGAAAAAAAAAAAAAAAAAGAAAGATAGAGAGAAAGCAGAACAACATGAATTCAACATTAAAATACTCGACGTTGAGAGCTCAGAGGTGAGTGTGAAAGAGTGTGAAAGTGGCACAAGCTCCACGAAAAAGGAATATCAGGAATAAAATACTGGTTTCGAATTCACAATGTATGCAAAGGGGTAACCAACCAGGGGAAAGCTTGCTTTGATTTGACTCGATTTGCATAAACCCTCCCAACTATGCTTTTAATAAGTGATCTTCACCCAGGGAGTTGCCGGTGCATAGCAGATTAGCATATTCCAGACAACATAACCACTGGTTGGTTTAGAAAAAAAAAAAGAAGAAAAAAAAAAGAAAAAAGAAAAAAAAAAAGTGGTATGAGGGCAAATTGGCAGAATAGCAGGGGAGACTGAGGGGGGAATGTACCAAACAGACCTGTTTGTTTTGGATTTCATTTTCAGTAACACAGCAATAAACAGCTACTGCTGGAGAAATAACCACCCCTTATGACTCCCCTGCTAATTTACTAATGGCTGGGTTGTTTCATAGTGCCCCCTAGTGGTTTGAAAAGTGTCAGATTCTGTGATGCGGTTGATCAGAAAACCAAACGTATGCAGCAGCAGTAGAATAAGACCAGCAAAGGCTCTGAGCTGCTGAGGACAGACACTGACAAAGAATGGGGGGGGCATAAGAAAAAAACGTGCTGCCAAGATGCAACCTGACATTAAAGAGAAATTTTATTCCTTTTAAGAGCAATTCTGTGTAGTCTATAATACATGTTACAAAAGCTGGAATATGTGAATAATATCCTGAAACAGTCTGTTGTATGTATGATGTATGAGGGACGTGTCTAAAGGAGACCTTTGAGGCGGGAGTCTCCTACGTGATCATTTCTTCACACACTAGAGGGGGCTAGATCATTAGGAGCAAGTTACATTAAATAAAAGCTGATTATGATTACAGAAAGTGCTCTGGTCATGTATTTCAGCCCATTTTCACACCTATACTAAGACCCTGTCTCTCCCACCCTCTGTAACCCTGAAGAGACACACATTTGTAATTTTTCCTGGTCACACAGAGCAGATAAACAGCTACATCAGTGTCAGCCGAATCAGATATTACGGGCTGGGTCAGGTTAATCCCCTTCCCATCATATTACCCTTGAGAAGGAAGTGACATTGACTGTAGGATGAAATAATGACAAAATAAAAAGATATAGCACAGTGGGTCCACACTTCAGCGCCCAGGATAAGCCGAAGTGCCAGTTAATTTGCTGCAACTTTAATTTGCATGTATTTGAAAGGATGGAAACTAATTGCTAGTAGATAGTTGCGTGTTGATAGAGGAGAACTGTCAGAATATTGGCAGGAACGGGGACACAGGGTCCATTGTTTAACCGCCTTCCGGAGGGAGCAAAATCTCATTAATTGGCACAGTGAAATTTCAGTTAATAATAAATTCCACCTAAAAAGATTCAGCGCTGTGACATCATTTTCAGATTCTGACTGCACATTTTGCGAGAGATTCAAAAGGGAAAACTCAATACCAGCATCAGAAACTGCAATCATACTTATCGTGATGTGTTTACTCAGCTCGCATTATTATGTGTCGCAGTTTCTTTCACAGACGCGAGTCTGTGAAGACACACGCTCATGCACTCTCCAATCATGAATTATTCTATACCCACGCTCTCAGCAGTATCTTATCCCAAAAGTGACTGTGTAATGCAAGCAATATCACAGCAGCCAGTTTTCACTTGCATAAAGAGCATTTTTGTAACCCTAAATATAATGGACCAATCATTTTCATTTTCAAAGTGGGAAAGCGACATCATCTGGGAATTTTTGCAACAGGTAAAACAGCTTTTGTTGTATTTTGTTGCTGCAGAAAAATCTTACATTTATGTTTGATTGTAGTTTTTTTTGTTATTGTTTATTATTTAATGCTGATACAATTCCAATAACTGACATAGAAACGACTGCCTATTGCTATTCTGAGAAATCTGACAACATCTCTCACGCAGCTGCATCAATGCACGTCTTCTGAACAAATACGGTAAATATATTCGGTGTGCTGTCTGCGTGCCATTCATCAGTTTGACCATTTAGCCTTAAAGACATCGGTGCAGTGTTTGCACAGATAAAAATGGGTAACAACTGAAAGCATCATGCCGGCTAAAACAATAAACTAAATAACACAAAGCCCAGCTTGACAATTTTGCTTCTTGAGGTTTCCACGTACTGCATGTATGTAATGGTCAGCAGTTTACTCTGAGCTTCCATGGCCACCTGAATACTGACCAGTTTCCTTGACAACAGAGTGCAACATCTCATCCATTTTCTTATCTGTGTCCTTGGTGATCAAATGTAATTCTAATTAGTGTGATTTATGTATCAAAAAAAAAACACCCCACCATGGCTAAAATTGGTCCCATTTGCTTAGAGCCCTGAAAGACAGAGACAATATTGTTTTTTTCTCTTTTTTTCCACTGACCTTCGCTGTGCCTGCTTTGAGGCTGCATCCTGGATAGTGTCAGTTGTTTTAAACAGATGCCTGTTGTTGATTCTGATTTATTTACCCCTCCTCCATCCATCCACATGCTCTAGAAGCGTCTGCAGGCCGTGTGCTGGGGGGGGGGGGGCAGCTGGGTGTGTGTGTGTGCGCGCAACGGTTTGCATGTGAGGAGATGATGTCAGCTTTACAGTGTGAGTAAAGACAGATGTGTCATGAGTACAGACGCAGTCAAGAGAAACACTATGCTGTGCTGCACAAAAGACCACTCAATTTGCATTTACACAGCAACTCTCAGACCCATAATGTGGAGGGTTTTAGTCGTTTCGTGTCATTAATGGCAGCACTGAATTAAATAAATCATTGCCTTCCCTCCTGAATACACTCTCAGCAAATGATGATGATCTGCAGGTTTTGATCGTTAGTTAACAAAGTCAGGAAGAAATAAAAAAAAAAAGAACGTAAAAGAAAATAGAGCACACTCTTGCTTAATTCAATGAGCTCAGGGAGTCTCCATACAGCCTCACCTGCTCGGTTGCAAACAGCGGCTTATAGCTAACGTTAGCAAAACTGACGTAGAAGTTGTTGGATGACCTGAACGGAAACACAAATCTGAAATGTTTGTCCAAAACATTACATTTTCATGACTGCATGATTAGAATAATCACAGAAACATTTTAATTGAAATGTTGTTAAACTCAGATTGCAGCTGAGCCTATTTCAAGCCAGCAAGATGAGCAAAACTGAAAAAGCCTTGAACTTTCTGAAACTACCTAAACTTGTACACATTTGGAATAAAAATCACATTTTCACGAAGCATCTCATCACTGGTAGTAACAAGCTGATTAAGAAAATGTGTTTCATGCTGTTTTCTGTTTATACTACAAGTACTGTCATCATGTTGGATTTTGTTTGAGCATTGATAATCATTTCATAATGTGTCATGATGAGTCAGGCCCATAACAAGCAGTGGCCCACTGGTGGATTGGTCTTGTGCAATGCATCCAACAATTGTTCAAAAAAAGAAGTAAAACAAATGTTAAAATTCCCCCAAATTTGGTGAAATGTAAATAAAATGATGCATAAGACATATTTCCATTTGAGGCCGCGCTCATAAAAAAAACATAGAATTTTAATCCAAAAGAGACCTCATGTGTGATTCCAATGGAGAAAGTGGGGCTCAGGTGTAAAACTATAAATCAGTAATCAAAGGAGGAAAAAGGTGACACACACACAAAAAAAGCTTGTTTTGGAATATTTCTCTCTCTCAGTGTCATCACCATGAAGAATTACCTAAGGGTTGGAATAGGCTGATGCTGTCAGTCAGCAGAGGATAAGATGGTTCTAACAACCTTCAGCCAAAAGGGGGAAACTGTATGTTAAAGGGGTTCATTCTTGTGCATAGTGTCGCTTTGAGCTTTCCATTAAAAATCGGTTTTACAGGCTGCTGACCAGATGCACACGCTCCTCCTTCCTATATATACACACAGTATATAAACAATACAAGTAAAAAATGGAGGCTGGTCTATCTGGGAGGTTTCCAAGGCACAGGGAAGATGCTGTGTGACATGTGCTGGTATTCTTAAAACAATAGGAAATTTTTACTGTAAACAACATCCTTTGACCTACTTTTAGTTCATGTTGGGATGTGAGATCTTGAGCAGAGGTCACAACCTTCCGGAGGGAGCAGCTGATTCTTTTTGTGTTTGTGTAATTCCTGTGTTCGGATAATGTTATCGTGACTTCCAAGAGGACACTCCACAATATAGAGGAGTCTCGTTAGCGAGAGCCAAACAAACCAACATAGGCGGTCGTAATTCATGCAGGTTTTGGCCTGTCTTGTAAAGAGGCGGGCATCGATCAGCAAAGGCCACCGTGGCTGAAGTACATGGAGATCGCTCGATGAGAGGAAATTTTGAAAAATGCAACCGGGGTCACACAAGCATGAGGTTGCAGGGCGGTCATTTCTGGATAAAGACCAGATGTGAATAAACATACACATACTCGCAGGCTGAATTTGCAATAAACTTCCAAGTAAAGAGTCGCACCAAGACATGCAAAGAAACGAACAAACAAAAGAACTCACATATGTTCACGAGCAGCCAGGCAGACACGTTGCAAATACCCGTGAAAGCGATCACGGTGAATGACAGCTTATACGTTGGATGCCTTTGAATGGAGGCCACGAAGTGACAGTGCGTAAGTCCCATTGCTCAGCCAAGTATAAAGAGATTTGATGGAGCATCTGTTTGGAGAGCACTGAAACAACAGGCGGAACAAGAGTGGAAATCTGGACCAGACAGTCTGCACATTGTCATGCAGCTTCAAATTATAACCCATAATAGACACAACAATGGAAAATCACGTTTACGCAAACAGAAGACTTAAAGAATTAAAATCAACACATCAGGCGACATGAATGCGTTTCCTTAATACATCTTTTATTATTAACTAACGCTGAAAATGGTTTGCAGCAGCTGTTACAGATGTGTAGCTCCGGGTGTGTGTGTGTCTGTAGAAAAGAGGAAGAGGACGGTAAAGAAATGTGAAGTAATTTGTATCTAGAGGAGCCCAACTGTCATTCAGTTATAACATGGCCTTCACCTTGTTGTCAGCTTAATATGATTGTGAGTCACAGCCAATGACAGAGCATCTGTTTGTGGCACAGAGGAATCAATACTCGAGAGTGAAGTGTCATTTATCTTGTTACGCACTGACTTTGAAAATAAAAGCCCTGCTTCATCCTGAATGTGGGGAAAAGGGTAATCATACAAAGCAGCACTTGGGAATTTGAGCTCGATCTTAAGTTATTCTTAAAGATTTTTATCCCAGTAAAAATGCTTTTTTTTATTTTGGAAAGGAAGGATGGAAAATAATAGCTTAATCATTACCAATGTGCTGCATTGTATAAGCCTGTCATATCCTGCTAATGTAAAGGCTGAATCTGGAATGTAACCGACAACTAAGGTGACAAATAAATAGAATAAAAAGTCCTTCTTATGAAATACTGGAGTGTAGAACAATAAAGTAGCATTACATGGAAATACTCGAGAAAATACTTAGCAAACCTTCTACTACTGTTTGGTTCAATATTCTGTCAGCTGCTACTTTGTGGATCAGAACTGCACAGAAACATCAAACAGCAGAGCAAACTTTGTCATACAGAAAGAATGATGGTCGCAAGCTCCATGACAAGTAAAGAACCTCGAGTTGAGAGAGATTTGTCAGGAAAAAACAAAATAGTTTGTTTCATTACTTTGCATCCTGTTCAATTTTGCTTTGTGTTCCTCAGAAAAGATTGTGTTTTTATGATTCTGCACACTTACATTTAGTAAGCAAATGTGAAAGACGGAAGTGGTAACCAAAACAATCAAATCCACATCATCCATATTTTTTACTGGCAAAGTGGAAATCCTTCTTCTGCTGCGCAGGGGAAAACTTTCAGGAACACACCGAGAGAACCAGTGACGACTTTCCCGGGATGTTGACATATTTTCTGCCGCTAACGGTGACTATTCTGCTCATGAAGTTAGTTTCCAGTGTGATATCCAGGTGCGTTTGCCAGTAAATTCCAGAAAGTATGTGGAAAGAAGTTTAAAGTTTGTGTACTAGATGCTTTGTAAACCTGTCTGAGAGCTGACATGCTTGTGCTCCTTGCTCCATTAGCCGCTCCGTCATGGCTCTCCCTCCCAACTCTGTCTTGCAGTGATTTATGAAGGAGCGGAAAGACTGCAGTGTCGCAATTTGTGTCCTCTCCGTATGTCACACAAGTGGTCCAACTATTTAAACTGTCTGTAAAAGAATTTAATCCCTAAGATCTACACTTCAGCGTATTTACAGCTTGTTGTATCTGTTTACTTGTGACATATATCTGCCGTTATTGGATTTGTTAATGTGTCAAGACTACAATGTGTATTCTTGATATACAATGTTGTGTACCGCCTAGTCATCTCCCTACAAATGTCTGCCAGTTGTTTTTGTTTGAAGATGTTCAAAATGACTGCATGGCGCACAATTTACTTCCCCGTACCCTTGTTCAAAATTATGCCTTTGATGGAAAATTGATTATGCTAAAAAAGACCTGCAGGATTTTGAGTCCTTGGTTTTGCATATTTATCAAATTGTTGGTATAAGGGAAGGGAAATATGCTAAATTCTGGCAGTTCTGCTCCTGGGACACTTAAGACAAATCTCAATATTTTTTATATCATAAAAATCCTTACAAACACTGCAGTACATCTTCCACTAACCATGCTAAACCACGCTGTGTCGGTGGTATCAATAACTGGCAAACTGCAGCCTCTATAAATCTGGCGAGGAAAGGTCAATAATTCAAAAGGTTTTCCAAGTTACTTCTCGTAGCCAAGCCTCTGTGATTCTCACCAGATGGCATTAAATCAGTGGATTATCTCAAGAGGAATTACTGAAACCATCAGTGAAACTCGCTGCATTACTGTGCCGTCTGGCAAATCTTCAAGCTCTCGTATGTCGCCCTTAGGAATTTAAAAGAACATAAGAAGAGTTTAGCTTGAAATATCGTATCTTTCTCTGCTACTGCCATCTTCTCAATGTAACCTCAGACAGGCCCGCCGTTGTATGTCGTGGACGCTTAAATCTTCTTAAGGATCTTTCTAATGATCCCATTTAAACAGATAAAACAAGGTTCACGATTTCCTGTTATAAGTATTGGTATATAGTTTTCTAAGAATGAAAAGGAAACAGCATCTAATTGTCAGATTCTGATAAAGTAGTGGAATTGTAGGTTTAATGTAATTTGGATGAGATAAGCGATTTTTTTTAAAAAAAGAAAAAAAAAAGGTGCACCTATATCCTCTTAAGACCTGGCCTTCACATGCATGCACATCACATTTTGGGTTATATTAGCAGAGTAGTTCATTTAAAATATATATATTCTATTTTTATCATTCTATTTTCATTACTATTGTTGTTGTTGTTGTTATCATTGTTACTATTACTTTTTGGTGTTATTATTGTTTTTATTACTACTATTATTGTTGTTGTTATTATTATGGTTATTGTTGCTGTTATTATTGTTATTTTTGTTATTTATTTATTTTATTTTACATATATTTTTTCATATATTTTATTTTCTTTGTATTTTTTATTATTGAATAACAAGTGCATATCAAACAAGAGCTGGGGTCTGAAGACGTTAAGATGAAAACTTGATGGTGATTGCGTCTGGTGCTTTGTCAACACCACGTTAACGAAACACAATCATCACAGTAACTATCTACAGTGTGCTGCGTCCTTTCTACTTCATGAGTGACTAACGTTATGGAGAATAATGCTACTTTCTATGTAGATGATGTGCTGCTTTTTCCAAGACAACATTTTAGTGACCTCAGAGGTTAAGACTTATACACAGCAAGTCCGTAGTTTTACGTAGCTTGAGGCTAATTTTCACTGATGTAATTAAAATACACCAAATCTAATCTGCTCGTTGACAGTTACAAGTTTTCACACACGAGGACGAGTCAGTGCAACTAATAATTAACTGATGAACTCATGTTGAAGTTCAACCGCCACAAAGAAGGTACACGATGTACTTTTTTATTAATGCCGAGTTTGAAGACGCAACACAGTACTGACTTTTCTTTCATAAACTGTGACACTGAAAACTACGAAAGATGATTAAATAAAGAGAGTAACACTGCGAAGAATTAGGAAAAACTGAGGCTATAACTCCTTTCCTAATGCTTAGCTACAAATACTTAGCTAAAATATTTAAATCCAATTTTAAAAAATGTAATTAATTTTAGCATAGATCTAGTGTAGGTTAAGTTTTAAAAGGTATTATATATGAAACTAATTATAAAAACACAACTGCCAAACACTGACCTTGATCAACTTTAGAAGTACTTTTTTCTAATTCGATAAGAGAAAATCCAATCTTGTCATCACTTGCCTCTACCTGGAAGGCATGTACCGTTTGAGAAATTCAATAAACAGCGTCATATCCAGGGCCTGATCAAACAGGCCTTTCAGGTCTCAATTAGATGCTCAATTGGCACCTTTCATAGTCACCCACTACATGTTCAATGTTCTCAAGCAACAGCCAAATCAGATGTCCTACAAACCAGAAAAGTCTTACATGAAGATTTTATTGTGTCATTTTAGGAACTGCAAAACGCCAGTGTGACAATAAACGTGGAAATTCTACTGACAATTACTAAAATGACAAAGAAATCTGCTATACAGGAAGTGTATTTAAAGGTACACAGTAAAAAAAAAAAAGAAATGCAGAAAATTTTAGCAATACTTTGTCATCAAAAAATGTGCTGCTCATTTTGAAAGATCTGCCAGTTCGACAAACACAGGTCAGTTTTCTCTTCAGAAAGAGTAGCACTCAGTCCAAAAACGCTGAATAACACATAAAACAACTCCACTGACCTAATCAGGGCATCTTAGGTTAGGGTTGACCCGCAGTAATTGAGTGAAAACATGGTTATTATACTGTAAACAGAGCAAAACTAAATCTCTGGAGTTCCCCATAAAGTAAAATGTGGCTCCAATATTGTCCGATCATCGTGCAAACACCATACAGATGGTAAGCTCTAACACCACCCTTGGGTTTGTTTTGCACTCAATAAATCAATACACGATTGTTAATTTATTGTGAGCATTCATCATCTCAATCCTAATATTATGACAGCACAACTTCGAGCATCACCATCAGGTTACAATCTCCACTTATACACAAGAAACAGCACAATCCAAAGGGACGAGATCCAGGAAACTCACTGAGCAAATTTGTGCTACCCAGACAAACTGTGTTGAATTTGGTGGCTCCGTGTCTTTGCCTAAAATGTCATCATTTCACGTGTGTAATGAACAAAGTTAAGCTCAGTTTTAGCTTATTGTTCTACAGAAAATCCCACAGTGAATTGCAGCTGTAAGCTGTCCAAAGCTCCATATGCTCCATGTTTGAATAAAAGACACTCGAGCAGCAGTATAAGATCAATATGTTGCACCTCAAAAGCAAAGAGAGACAAACAGTGTTTGTGTTATGTCCTCTGTTGTCATTACATCATTACAAATTTATGTGAAGTGCTTTAATTATGCATTAGGCTAAAGCTGGAGTGACCACCTTAAATATTTATTGATTATAGATGTCATAATTCACTATAAACCTGCTTTATTCATGGTTGGTTTACTCTTTGCTTCAGCTAACATTCCAGCATGTTTGAAGTCACCCTCTGCTCCAGCAATGCTTTACAGGCTCTATATTAGCAAAGCTTTAAACAATTTACAATACAGTGCTAACAATAGTAGAAGGACTGTAAACAGCTGCACTGCACGACAGAACTGTCTTCATGCTACAGCAGGACTTATATGTTGTGAAACTTAAGCGAAAAGCATGAAAGACGGACGCTGAAACTGAAGTTTTGCGCTCAAGTGTGTTTTGCCTTCTTCTACTAGTTCCATGACACCGCGCCATCATTACATAACCAAACCACATTAGTGAGTAACTGAAATAATGGGCCGTGAGATTTTACTTGGCCCCTGCTTTATTAGTACATCTATTCAGCTCCTTCTCATCTGACTCGATGCAGGTGCTGTTTGAAGAGAATACGCTGCACTGAATTCATTTGATCTGCTTTGTTGCATCAAATGAAGCACAAACTGAGCAGATGGGAACATCTGTAGAATGGATGGTGCTTGATTTAAACCACAGCTACTGCAGTGATCCAAGGATGTGAAAAAAATAAAAAATAAATAAATAAATAACAGCCTCAGAAAAACATAGGACTAATTAGTTAACGCTCTGTTCTTCAGCTCTGTCTGCTGAGCCCTTCCATTATCTGTTACTGCAGTATTAGTTGCCATTTTAATATGCATATTTTCTAGGTCAGCATACATTATGTTCAACCAGTTTTTTTTCTTTTTCTTTTCTGGGATTCTTTCATATTTGTATGAGAAACTGTACTGAATTGCACAATAGAAATGTGATGAAAATCACTCTGGCCATAGTTTGAGCCATAGTGATCCCACTTCTGTAATTATGAGGGCTTTTTTTTTTTTTTTTTCTCCCTGCGGCTTGGATTTTATCCTCTCTGGAGGAAGATCAATTGTAATCATCTGAAGTCTCCCTCGTAATGAAAGTGATGTAAGGCCGGCTTTCAGATGCTGTTTTCACAAGCTACGATAAATGCTCCATAACGATCATATCTGGTTATTGATATTCGCATGATAGCAAACATCCACTGTCCCAAAAAATGCACAATAGCTCTGCAAACTTACTGTCGGCAGCTATTTCAACACCGAAGGGGAAACAAATGTGCCTCATGCAGTGACTGCTAGTGTTACATGTGCAAGTGTATGTAGGTGTTTCTTCTGCTATTTCCAAATGAGGTGACTGCGACTGTGGAAAATCATATAAATAGAACAGAAAATATAATCACATCAAACGTTTTAGATACCATTTGATATTCCCTTTTAGTGTAATAACTGGTGGTAACGGTCGTGGAGAGTAGATGCCCTCGTTATCAGGTAAAAAGAACACACTTAACATTGTTTTATCACTTTGATGTAACACGACTGTTCTTGATTCTGTGAGAATTAAAACAAACACGGTTCTGATCCATTGACATGTTTAAAATGTCTGCTAGAAAATGATGCATTGCTTCTGTTTTTGGTTTCAAAGAGCACAGCTGTAGCATATGTAATGAGAATGAAAATGAGAGGAAAATAAAAATTCACATTAACATCTGCAGACCCATAAGCAGATGCAATAAGATTAGAACTTAAAGTTTTCTGTATACACGATGTACACATACATTCATGAACTAATGAGGGATATAGCTATGGAAGTGCTTTTTAAATTGCAATTCCACTACAAGGAAAGGAACTAAAAAACAATATTTTAACATCAATTTAGCAACAAATTTTTAAAAAGTCTATCACTGAAAGCACGAAACTGCTCTGCAAAAGCAACATGCAGTCACTGTTTGAGCCTGAATTAGGAGCATTTAAAACAACAAGACCAAAAAAATTCTAGCTGAAAAAAAAACTGAGTCACTATGATTCATGGGCTGCACGGTGGGTCGTGGTTAGCACCGTCGCGTCACAGCTAGAAGGTCACTGGTTCGCATCCCGGTGAGGACACCTGGGATCTTTCTGTGTGGAGTTTGCATGTTCTCCCCGTGCAGCATGGGTTCTCTCCGGGTTCTCCGGCTTCCTCCCACAAGGTCCAAAAACATGTTGAGGTTAATTGGTGATTCTGAATTGTCCGTAGGTGTGAATGTGAGTGTGCTTGGTTGTCTGCCTCTAAGTGTAGCCCTGTGATAGACTGGTGACCTGTCCAGCCTCTATTTGTTTTTTAAATAATTTTATTGTTAGTTTTGTGTATTTTAAAATATGGGGGGGAACAAAAAATCTTTACAAATATGTATTTTTATAGTGTTTTTTCTTGTTCTACTCTCTATCATTGTAAGGCAGTAAAAACGGTTTGTTATTTTTCTGTTGTAGCAGTCAGTAACTCATCAGAATGTCCCAATATTTGTGTTTTGTTATGTTCTTATAATAATATGATACTGTGAAAGGAACACGACTGAACATTCCTTCAGTGCTGCTTTCAGCTCTTCTTAACTCTCCCTAGAACTTAATAAATCAGCTCAGGTACATTTAAGACACGTGTGAATTGTGGTTTGCATAGTTTTATTGCAGATTGAACCTGTTTTGACACACCTGCCAACCCAGTAATGTGTCTGGGTACAGTTGTCAGAGTGTGAATATAACCTCGCTAGTAACTGGTAGCATTTAATTCCAAGTAATACATATTTCCTGGAGTGCAATTGTACTTGGTCTTATTGTTCATGTGTTGAAAATGGTCTAATTCTGTCACAATATGACACAAGTGGTCAGAAGTCGCTTTAACGAGCGGTAACACAATATTTCTTCATTGAGGAGTCTCATTTAGTCACTTCCACTATTACCCAGAGCCCAGTTACTCTGTGGTATGAGCTGATTAATGTGTATCAGGCCAATAAATGCAAATTATGCCATTAATTAAAACACTGTATACATGATGGTGAAAATATATGATAAAATTTGAATGTGCTGTCAGCTTTGGGAATTGTGGTGCGACACAACGACTGCAGCATTTAACTTCTGTTTTCTATAGTTAGCAACGAGTAGTTGAGAGACAAACTTGGAAATGGACCAAAGTGATGAGCTGCAAAAGGTCAGTAGTTGGGCCTTCCTCTGATCAGAAACACAATATTATCCACAACTGGTCGCATCCAGTAGTTTCCAGAATATAATTCATGTACACAGATTTTTTTAAAAACTTTTCGTTGAAAGTAAACGGCAGGAAAATGACAGACGCTGTCATCTTCTAATCACCACATGGCAGTCAGAACTCCAGAGAAGTTTTGACTGAAACTTTGCAAGTCCACCCCTGTCAACTCTCAATCTACTGATGTTAATGGAACCATTTTTTTTTTTCAGAGAGAGAAAGGAGTGAAAAGCAAATATAAAATGTCCATCAAATTTTCCCTGAATGCCTCATTATTTTCCCCGCTAACAGCACTCTGGTGACGTGGTCCGGTGCGACTGGCGCTGCCTTTTACAACAAAGCGCATTCACTGAGGATAACAGAAGGGATAATGACTGGACCGGCGGTGCAATTGTTTTGCTACAAACACCTGATTATGGTGTTTGAGTCGGTTTGAGAAATGCGATGGCCATTTCATTCCGTCTTACGACTGTCATAAATGATGGCTCCTCTAACTTCTCACAGAGGGCTGAGATGGAGCTGGGGGCGAAATCCGACTGTCTGATAGTTATTCACTGGAGTTCTGATTAACATGTGGGTGAGTAGATAATGATAGATTCCTTTTACAGTAATTAGAAAGAATACTGAATCATAATTACCAGCAAAGGAGTGTGACAAGTGGGCTAAGATGTCAAGTAAAATAAGCAGTCTCATGTCAAGCCTCACGTACTCTGGTCTAGTCAGTGTTTATATGAAAGTCCCTCTAAGGACATTAATTGAACCCCTAAGAACTCATCTTCGCGAATCAAAATTACATATCTAGGAGTGAGAATAATGACTTCCTGCCTATCTTCACACCATCCTTTTCCAATGTACGAATCTCCCAACCATTCTCTGTAGCTCAAGCACACCAGCTCACCTTCGACTCTGCTCAAACTACGCTGCACAGTGGCAAGTCGTTATATTCAATATCATAATCAAACTGGAGTCCAATTCTGTGAAAGAATATTGATAGGGAAAGCCTCACATTGCAAAACGACAGGATTGGTTCTTCAGGTTTGTTACATATGAAACCCTGGTTGTCTGAGGTCTTATCCACATGAAGCAGGGTATCTCACAAAACAAAGATATTTTCTGGCCTGTCATCCACACGAAAATGCAGATTTATGGCATTAAAAACAATCCTGTCAAAAACCTCCGACCAAAGTGAAGATTTACGAATCCTCCATTTATGCGTCTGTATGTGGACATCAATAACCGGGTTTTAGGTTTCGAAACGTCACTGCCTGCGACCAAATATGTTCTTACATCATCATGCCGTTGTCTCTTGTCCAGGCCCAGATACCGCTTCACGTACAAGAACACAGGCGAAGGACGGCGTTAAGGACGGTTATTTTCCACCACCTTGCCATTCCACGTCCGAGGCATGTTCTCTGTCAAAGACACCGACGCCGGTTTTGAGTCAGACCGGGACGCACTGCCAGCCGGTAGGAGAACTTTGTGCTCCCAGAGGAATAGCGTGACAATTTCTGTATGTCCCGGTCATCGCTCCTGTCAAAGTTATTACATCCTCACGTAGAATATAAATGTGCTTAACAACGCACTAATGCGGTTAGGTGTGGATGAATTCTTTTTCTAAAAACAAGGTGGTGTGTACGTTAGTTTTTTCCTAGATGGAGGGGGGAGGATTTTACAAAAACCCTGCTACGTGTGGACGAGGCCTGAATCTGTGTTTTTGAGACTCGCATCAGTACGCTGTAGTTTTAATGCATAACTTGACTTATTTCGCTCATAATGCGACTTTCCTTCTCTTTTTATTGCATAGAAAAACATCATAAGGACTTGTAAACAAGGTATAAAACAAAAGACAAACAATTACGAACAGATTTTTGGCCTCAACTGAATGCGTAATGCCACAGACAGTCTACAGCTGCCCTGAACTCTTCACAGCTTGAACGCATTCTTCAGCAACCTTCCTGAACAGCAGACAGGAAAGATAAATAGCAACATAATGCAACAGCGATGGAGCTAAAGGTCGGGACATTTTTTTTTCTGAAGAGAGTGGAGACCAAACAAGAATTTTATAAGGTGATGTCATGTCAATGTTGTGTGGTGTTTCGTGGTGGAAAAATATAGCGGGAGATCTGCTACTTTGGACCGACACCATGCCAGAAAATTACATGATTTGACACAGTGCTGGCCGGTGGGCGCCCCAAATGACCCATCGCCACTTCTTCTGCAATGGCTGAAGTCAGTGTTCCTGAGTTACGAGTTGTCTAACCCACTGAGACCACCACAAGAGAGAATGGCAACCATAAAACCTTACCCACATGGCGCAAATACAGTCCTGCAAGTACAAAGATAGATGTGGAAATCAGTTCTGCACATGTGGCTACCAGCAGAACACCACAGCTCTCCTATAAACAGTGTGAACAATGCAATCAAAACATATTTATTTCCAAAAACGATATCTAACAAATTTATCTTGCCTGTCATGTAAAGTAACTTCATTTAAAGGAATGTTAACTCTAAATGTTTTGCGGACACCTACCCTGTGGTAATATCTCTCAGTGACATGGAAAATATTCATCCTGATCCAAGAATTTGAGTAAAGTCATGCTGTCGGGCATTTATTATATTATCCATTTTGCTCACATGTCAGCATCAATTACCCTTTAGAGGAAGGCCTGGCTGTGAACCACAGGTTATTTGGGAAACAGCAGAGCTTGCACAATACCTAAAAGTGCTTAAAAGCTACTGTTTAGCTCAAGGAGCTGAATGAATGCTGCACTGTTTTACTTCATAGGACACATTGAGATGTTTGCTTCTCGGTGAGTCAGTGCATAGTCCCGCAGGTCTTTAAACACATCATAATCTCAGAGATGATCCGTCAGTTCCACGGTGTCTGGATCACCGTACACCCCTGAACGCCAGGCTAAATAAAATCTAAACCAAGCTCAAAATGCTGCGATGAACTCTTTGTTAGATCTACAACCCTTTGTACGTCTACACCGTTCAAAAACAACCGAAGCCTCCGGACAAGTGTGTTGGGAAAGTTAAAAAGGATCAATATATGATATGATAAACTTCACTGAAACCCAGTTGTGGAATGCAGCAAACTGGCATAGTGAGCTTTGAAACTATAAACTAGCAGCTTTTTTGTATACCTATGTGCTTTGTGTAACAGCTGAATGACTGTTTGTTTATCTGCACATTTTGGCCCTGCATGTAAAAACTGTGGTTGTAATTCTAATAATTCTTTCTGCAAGCATAGTTTGCCAATAAATAAACTGGATTCAGGTCATATCAGAGGAATTCTGCGAGCCCCTCCAAGCTACAGTTTACCTAATGACAAGATCAATAAACGCTTCCCATGCCACTGTCACTTTGCAGGGCTACGTGACGACTTGATTTAACCTCTGATACGTGCCTTCTAGGTGGGGTTCCTTTTCTGCTGACGCCCCCCCGTTGAGGATCATATGATGTTCTTGTGTTGCTCTGTAATGTTTTGCATATGGCTCCAGGGCGAGGATCCAAAGTCTGAGTTGAATGGTGTTTTTGTTCAACATGGATCATCCCAGAAGAGAGCAAGAGTGCACACGGCTGCCTCAAACAAGGCTGTCAAGATGTCCGCAGAGGCCCCACGCCAGCACACCCCACCAGGCAGCTGCTGCCTGCCAGGCGCCCATCTACAAATAATCTACTGTGGGAGGAGGTGTCAGTCTGTTCTGTCAGGGTATACAGTGTATATTCAATCCTGAGCGAAAGGTTCAAAGCTGTTACACAAAGAAACTAGGTAATGATGAGAATTTAAGCAGAACTGACCCACATTTGAAGCATAAGTGCTGTTCTGAGACTACCATGTATGGATTAATACGAAGGCACAGGCCACGGGGCACGAGAGGGACAGTCGGGAAAGTAATTTTAGGGGAAATGACTACAAAGAGACACAAGAGATCCCAACAGCTACACAATTAAAATGGAAATAAAACACATACAGACACAAAGCTCCCAGAAAGGATACAAATTAATTACAGAAAGATTCAAACCCCAAAGAGACAAAAAAAGAAAAATACTTAGAAGAGATTCAAAATAACTACAAACAGATGTAACAGAGCGCAACATAACTATAAAGAGATAGAAAGTGACTATAAGAGATGCAGAACAGCTACAAACAAATGCAAAACAACTACAATACATCTACAAACAGATACAAAACAACAACAAAGAGATGGAAAACACGACAAAGAGAACCCAAAAATCTACAAAACAGATGTAAAACAACTACAAAGTGTTGTAAAACCGCTACTAAGGGAGGCAAAACAACTTAAACGACCCCAAAAAGATTCAAAATGCCAAACAAATGATGCAAATGACAACAAAGAGATGCAAACAACTTCAAAAAGATGCAAAACACCTACGAAGTGATGCAAAACAACCACAATGAGAGAACCAAAAACACTATGACAGGATGCATAACAACTACAGAGACACAAACAGACCATAAAAAGATTCAAAATGATGACAAAAGGATGCAAAACACATAGAAAAAGATGCAAAATGAACACTGATGTAAACAACTACAAACTGATGACCATGAAAAGATACCAAATGAGTCCAAAAAGATGCAAAATAGCAAGAAAGATCAGCAAAGCAACTACAAACAGTTGCAAAACTTCTACAAAGAGTATGCTATCATACAAAATGTCATAATATGGCAACAAAGGAGGCAACATACACCACAAAGAACATGAAAGTATACCATAAAGACATGCAAAACTAACACAAGGAGATGCAAAATGGCTACAAAATGATGCAAAACAAGTACAGAGACAACAGCTACAAAGATGAGTGAAGCTAGCACAAAGAGGCACAAAATAATGATGTGTTTGTGTCTTGTATTTATGTATGTAAGGGCTGCCTTTACATTTATCTCAGACTAGTGCAGTGCCCACTGTCAGTGGTTAAACGCTGATGTTGATGGTGTTGCCTAGCAACAGGCAGCCAAAGGCCTACTGAGGATTCTGCTGTGAAAGAGTAACAGGAAACAACTTTTAGCCAAAATATGAGCACCGTTTATCAAATGACTTCAAACTCAAAGCTGCACTTCCTTGGGTTCCCTGCAGTAAGTCCGCCGTGTTTGAAGTGAATCCAATGAAGTGTGGTCGAGAAAAGCGAAAAACAGACATAAAGACGGAGACTCCTTCATTGATGAGTGGGATTATTAACAGATGACACTGTAAAAAAGATTATGTACTTGGTATTATTTACATGCTACGGAGTCCCAGAAGGGACATGGAGGAAGAAAAAAAGACAGGGAGAGGGGGAAAAAAAGATAGCGGTATCTGTTGCGAGATCTTGCAAAACTTTCTTGGGATCTCGCAATAACTTTTGTGGGAGCTCGCAAAACTATAGGTATCTCCAGTCTGGTAGGTGGCGGTAATGCACCTAAACGTTGGATGAATAGAGAAAAAAAAAGAAGAAGAAGAAGAAAACTATAGGTTCTTAATTCTGGGTCTTTTTGACAGAATGGAGAAACAACAATGGAGGACACCCACCCGTACAAGAGTTTTGAGTTTCATTTTGAAATCGGCCTAAAATATAAAGACATTCAAGCAATGCTGAGCAAGAGGCACAGTTTTGACAAAACATCCAATAAGACTGAGGTGACTTTTGTGAGATCTCGCAAAAGTGTTTGCGAGATCCCGAGAAAGTTCTGCGAGATCCTGCAAAAGATATCTCTATTTTTTCCCCCTCTTCCTGTTTTTTTCCTTTCTCCATGTCCCTTCCTGGGTTCCATAACATACAAGCAGAAATGTGATGACAAGTTTTCTTCTGGTGTGCTGCAATATTCGGGCAAATTTAAGCCAACTTTGGGCAAAAAATATTTTGCTATTTGTTTTTTGTAATTGATATTTCACAGTTGCTCCATATTTTCAAAACCCTTTCTCAGTGCATGATTAGTGGAAAGCCACTCTGACATTACTGTAGGACATAAACCATCATCTTTTATCATTTCACGGTGAACTACACTTCTTCTTGTATTACAAAACAGCCAATCAGGTTTTGACAGTCCAGTGATCAGGTGGCATGTCATACTCCATTAAGCGTGACTGTGATAGCTACAGGGTCCTTGCTATAAATTCTTAAGTGCTCTGTTCACACTTTTTGCTTCGGTATTTTTAGTTCATCTCAAGTTCCTGTGACAAGCAAAAATCTCTGAAATCAGTATGTAAAATGTAGCACAACAACAACAACAAAAAAAAGCCCAGTCATATGGCTTTAACCTCATTACAAATTGCTTACAGACAGTCGAGTTAACCGCAATCAGTTTGTATAAACAACACAAGAATATAGCTCATGCTACCGAGCCAATACAGTGTCTCACAGGCCTGGCTGCTGATACAAGTTATGTAAACGCTAAGGCGACAAGGCAGATCCCGAGAGGTGCCCGCTGGGGAGCTCTGGCTGGCCGTCACGCCAGCTCTGAAACTCTGAGGCCAGACACTTCGCAAGTGTTCAACAACTTGTTGCTTTACTTAGAAGAAAGAAAAGGGGGGACGGACATCTGTCTTTGAGGTAAACTGTATAAACTGTTTTGATGTGAGATTACGTCCCTCAGCTTTAATTGCTTGACTGTCAGGCAGTGATGTAAGTGTTTAAACTGTTTAAATGTTGCACTGAGAGCTGCTTACATGCATACGTTTTGCATATTTCATGTCACTACCATGAAGGGGAAGCGTGCTACAAATCCCAAAGAGTAATAATCCCCCTTTATGAAGACAAAGCTAATTCACTTCATAGCCCTTCCTCTGGTTTCTCTGCACCAGTATCACATTAAGCATGAAGCCGGCGGTGTGTCTGCCTGGTCACTGTGGCAACTCCACTGCCAAGACCCATTAAAATGACCCAGTATTCGTGTTCATACAGCGTCCACGTCGAAACGCTGCTGTGATGAGTAAAGACGCTGCCATTAGATGAACATAAACAAAACCCTTCGACCTGTGGTTGGAAGAAAACACCACGCCGATGTGTGACATCTCTGCATTACAGGTCATTAATTTCCTCTACATGGGTCGCTTGAGGTTTTTCGTGCAGGGTTTCGGTGCCAAAACAGAAATGCTGCTGGAAAATGTCCCTCCCTTGCATTTCCCATCAGTGAGTTTCTTCATGTGATTGCTCGGAAAGGAACATGACAGTATGTCAGGGGCATCAAACAGGTTAGTCAACAGGTGGGGTTGGAAAGAAGAAACGCAACACAACTTGTTCTTTATAAGTGGAATGGGGAACTAACAGAGGACATAAGTGATAAAAATCAAGCAGAGATAAAAGAAAAAGCCGGATTTCTGTTGTACTGAGAGTCCCTACTGGAGTATTAAATATGCATTGCACGGATAGAAGAGTCCTTTTAGGTGTGCATGGGAATATAAAGAGGATTTATTACTAGTAGCGACTCTTCAAGTCCTCTCTTTGGTGACTACAGCGTTAATAGTCCTGGAAAGCCCCACCTCCACTACCACCTTTTATGTTAATTTCAGCGTGATCCGTGCGCGGACCAGAGAGAGCCGCTGGATCTGTAGGCTGCTGCTTCATGTCGATGAAGCTTTTGGACAAACTGATTCTCTGATCGGGACTTTTTTTTTTTCTTTCTTCCTCCTCTTTTAACGTATAATGCCGCCGCTGAGGACGCGCAGCTGAATGTGAATATTGTGGCTCCAGCAGCAGCAGCAGCAGCAGCAGCAGCGTAGTTAGAGAGGAGGTGAACGCACCTTGCATCCAGCCATGGGAGGTCAGATCACCAGGAATACCTTCTGCGGTAAGGACATGTGGCATCGCGGGGGGGCTCCGTATTGATGCGTTATTAGTCGTGCATGCGGCGATTTGGTGATTATGAGACGGTGTCATCGAGTTGCAAGCGCGCTTGTGCAAGCTTGGAGCCGCCGTGCATGAGGACTGTAGGCGTTCTGGTAGCCGAAAATAAATGAGAAGTGAAAGTGGCTGCTTTGGCCAAGTTTAAGGAAGTCACGACTGGCTTAGAATAAAGGGAAACTGTGTTTTTCTTTGAGATCTTCTGTAACATCATTATGATAAACAGCCAAGATTGTTTTTTTCTTGAGCTCTTATTTTTCCTTGAAGTGTAAGTTAAGAGTTGGAGAGAAACAAGACAGGAGGAACTGAGCCAAGTTGGTGCAACACATAACTTTTCTCACCTGGCTTCTTATTTGTTTGCCTCTGTATCCTTCAGCAGTAGCCTCTCGTGTTGTTTTCTTTCTAGTCATGTGGCTCTAACTGATCATACTTGTTTCAAAGGATTAAAGTTAACAGGTGTGATGGCATCTTTTAATCCCTGTTATGTTTAGTTAAGAGAAGACAATTTAGTGTGTGACTCATTTGTAATACAACTTGTGTTGCGTCTTTTGCTTTCTGGCTGTAATAAATAGACATAATATGCATATAGAAGAAAACTTATCTGGGATATGAAAGTGAAATCTGCTGAAAACTACAAATAAATTGAAGATTAATGTGATGAAGTGTGTTAGATTTGTTGTTGCTGAAGTTTCCGCAGTAGAAGTTGATGCAGCAGATAGAAGGAAATCTTGAAAAATTACTTGGATTAATCGTTTCATCAAGCTTCAGGTTATCAGCTGTGAGGATTTGTGGATTTTCTGTGGTCTAATCACTTTAAATTGACTGACTCTGGGTTTCAAACTGTTGCTTCAACGGAGGTAAATTGCGATCTGCACTATTTTCTAAAAGCAAGCACATGAATTGGTTAATCAAGAAAAATTATCACCAGATGAATTTGATTATAATGATCGCATTTATAACAATTATTTGCCTTTTTTTTTGCTTGTGGGACGCAGTAATTTGATGAGCCTTCAGCTACTTTAAAGTTCTACTAGGAAGCCGTATAATTTATTTGTGGCTTTGAGTTACGATGCTGTTAACAGATATGTAGTACACAATCAGACGGCATTTCATTTTCCAGATACACAGCCTGACATGGGTCAGTTTATAGAGATCCTTGTCTGATTTCCCTGCTTGGGGCCACTGGTGTGAAATAACAATACAGGTGCAGACAGGGGCGCTGCTAGAAATTCTTGGCCCTCTGACAAGAGCTCAGTCAGGGCCCTGAAAATATAAACATTCATAATCCCCGTCATGTTGCAGGGCCCCCGTCCAGCTTAAGGGCTCATGAATCACTCAGCTCTCTGTTTCCCCCTTTTGGTAAACTTGCATGGTTGTGTTGCTGGCGTTTCGGCATCACAGCGTGACTTTCGTGGAGAGGTCAAACCAGTTTTCAAGATGATTCCGTTTGTGTTATAGAACTTTTTAATATTCATCCCAGCATAGATATTGAAGTAGCAGTCATTGTCGCTTGTTTTACGGTTAAGCAAAAGTTTCGGTTTTGCTTCATGTTATCACGAAACACAGCTAACTTAAGTAGCATTGCGTAACATTACCAGATCTGATGGCGGATTAGACAGCTCTTGATAGTGGCTTGTTTTGAGTTACTAGACATGCAGACATTCTTTGGTTCAAGCTCTTCCACTGTGAATGTTTTGCGTGTCTATGACAGTCAGTTGAATGCATTTGGATTTTGGTCCGTTGGTTGGACAAAACAAGACTTGTGAAGGTTAACACCTAGGGCTCTTTCACTATTATTTAGATGCAACAAGGCAAAAATAATTGTTCGTAGCAACCCACTCTTTACATTGCATTACATTCCAACATTCACTGCGTGCATACTTGTTTACTCATCAGGAGTTTTGGCACCAAACACTTTAGCTTCCCTCTGTGAGGCATAAAAAAAATCCTCTTTTAAATCATTTATATCACCTAACTTTCAGAAAGAAAAAAAAACTAGTGTTTCTACAGATTCAAGTGGACCATTTTGTCTGCACTTCCACACCCATAACAGGACAAAAACAATGTTTTCTGACTTTTCCTTGGAGGGCCCAAACTTTGTCTACTCTCATAACAGCATTCTATAATTTAAGTGCAGTACTGACTGTAAAGACAGTAGCTAGCAGCATCTTAAAACTTGAAAAGTGTTTTGGATTCACATTTGTTTACCTCTTATTGAAACCACACAAGCTATGACATATTTGCAAAAACTACAAAACCTACACGTGCCCTCTGGTTCTTTCGGATGCCTTTGAGCGTTTGTCTTGCGAGTGAGGTCCACCGAGCCTTGATAGTAACGTCAAGCCACATTAGGGCCTCTGCTCAGGCTTCTTAGTAAGACCGAGCCTCAGGATAAAACACGGAGGAGCGTAGGAGGCCAGGTGACACTGGCCAGGGCCACTCATTGTCTCTGCACTGTTTGTCCTCTCCAATTAATGACAGCAAAGCCAGTCACATTGTGTGCGGTGGTGCATTAAGTAACATTATCCTTCCTTAAGTTACTCATCTGACGTTTGTCCTGGCACCTCTCTTTTATCATGGCAGGGCTCTGGTCACTGTTTACCGTGACGTCTCTGTCAGGTCGCATGACTTTTTAAACTCACTCCAACAGCCGCTGTGTCATCAGCACTTTTGACTTCAGCCGTCATTTGCAGTAAATCAACGGGGTATTTTTTATTTATCCTGTTATTTGCTTATTTGACTTTCAGAGCTGATATAGTCCTCTGTGCGCTCTGAAAGCTGTAAACCCATCCCTGAAGTGCAGAAATAGAGCTTCTCCTAGAAAACAAAAAGTCGGGGGAATTCAATTTCACAGCAGCAGCAGAAATGATATTAATACAGCGAGAATGAAATATATGAAATATTGGATTCTCCTTTCAGATGCTAAGGCATGAGACAGAGAATTCTGTCTGCAGAGGCCTGTGAGGTGTTGCCTCTGTTCTCAGATCTCTCAGGAAATACTCTATTCAGTCTCAAGCCTGGTCACTGATGGAGTACAATACAGTCCTGTTCTGCTTTCCTGAAGACATCACGTCTGACATGACATCATTGATGCAATATGGTTGAAGGATTTGTTATGACTTCATTTAAGACCTCTGTTGTGCACTGAGCACAATTCAACATTGTTCTGCAGCGACAAGAGCATGCAAAGAGCTTAACAAATACACTGTACTGAGCCCAGAACATTTGGCAGAGCTTCTCTGATTGTGATATGAAGGGAGAGACTGTACAGAAAAATGTGACAAAGATGCCCAGTTGAGAGTATTTGTAATTGCCTTTTGGGCCTTTAACCTCAACAAATTAAAACTTTTGACATTCAGCATGTCCTCTTCCGCTGCTCCAACCTCTAGCCCTGCCCTGAAATCAGAGCAGCAATGATGTTATAGAAAACCTAGCCTCAGAAGTCACATGGTCGCTCGTTTCCAATCCTGACGATCTGTCTCCAGGGCGCATTATAAACCTCTTGACCCTCCAAGGTCAATCAAAGCAAAGCAAGAATAGCCGCCTTTCAGCAACAGCTCATATACTCTTCTTCTCTCACAGACAAACACAAGCAGCTCCTACACAGTCTTCCAAGTTTAGGTGTGAAAATAAAACCGGTTCTCAAGGATGAAGAAGCGTTAATTATTTATTTAGTTTCCAGTCTTGGCAGGTTGGCTGGAACTCATAGTGCTTAAAATACCCTTAAATGCAACTGTAGAGACGATCAAGTACTTTAGTGCAAAAAACTGTAGCACATCACTTAATGAGATGATTTTTATTAGCGTCAGTCAACCCAAAATAATCCAGCTTTATGGATGATGACAGCCCAAAGTCTGTGAGAAAACACCTCCTCCAGTAAACCACAGTGACCTTGGTGTTGTGCTTTAAGGAGGAATGTGGAAACAAGAATGAGGAGAGTTCATCCGAATGAAAGGGAGTCAGCGGGAAATCGGGCTCACGATGACTTTGAGTAAATTATCTTTATCAGTGGAAAACCACCAAAGTGCAGATTTGACGAAATGATGTAAGCGGGAACATTTTCACACGGGAAAAAAAAACAACTTGATTTCATTAGGTGTCGTGTTTTTCATCATTCTGGTTCGGCAGGTATTGTGTACGTGACTCTTAAGACATAAAAGTTGTGATTGATACAAGCTCATTAAAACATGAGCCACAACCGGAAATAACATGTTAACAGACATGCCTCACTATAATTAGAGGAGCTTTGAATATACTGTATGAGCCAGCTGAACATACACACATGAAGAAATCCTGCAAAATCTCAAAGGTCATTTTCTGCCGGGTTAATTGTAGTTGTGTTGCACCTTTCATGTAAGTGCAACTTTTTTTTTCCTCCCCCCTTTATCCTCCCCCTCATGCTGCTTCCTTTTGTACTCATTATTGTACAAATGTGTTCCAGCACAGAGAAAAAACACACACACAAACAAATCAAACAGAAATCAGTTTGAAATTTGGCAAGATGAGGAACAACAAAAAGAAAGCCGTCTTACCGGAAATGACCATTTACTGAAATTAGACTGCTTTGTATGAACTTCTCACAGCTGCATTGTTCTCCTAAGCTGCGTAACCAAGGGAGTGATTTCAGCTTTGTGTAGTTTCTTTTCACCCAAGGACTTCTCTGCATGTAATTCACCTCATGTCAGTACAGTAGGTGGCTTTACCTCGAGAAGCTTGAAACAGAAGCCAACTATTAGATTATTTAAATGCGTTTCAACCAAATTGGATGTTACAGGAGCAGGTAAGACATGTGAGAGAAAACGACATGTGACAGCAGGTCAAGACCTCAAGTTGTCAGTGTTCGATTCAAAGTGAAACCTGCTGTGGTCCAGACTGTCTAATCTAATATCCTGATCTGATCCAGAATGCGGGTTTTTTTTTTACTTTACTGCACAAAGACGAATTTGCTGTTCCACACCTGTTGACCGAAAAACACTTCTCGTTCTCCACAATAGATTCTCTGAACGGACCGTTTCCCGCAACCTCTCACCGATGCCACCACAAGCCCAAGCGCTGCCTGCCCATCCAGCCATGTGGGAGTTTGTCCTCCTTCCCTCTGCTCTTTCACCCCAGCACCAAGGGCTCGCAGATCATCATGGACATGTCCCAGAGGACCGTCAAGAGACAGGCCAGCTTCTGCAATGCCATCACCTTCAGCAACAGGCCCATCGCTGTGTATGAGCAAGTTCGACTGAAGGTAAACAGCACAGAATTTGTGGAACTGAGAATGCAACAGACTGACTCATCACTGGGCTAAAATTGACCACTTTAGTTGCAATAAGCAGCAATAATTATGCCACCACCAGGGTTAGAGCATGACCGACATTAGTCATCTTCCTGGTTTCCGTTATTTCCTGTAAAAAAGCACGACTAAGCCGTACATTGCACCGGTTCCTTGTAAATTCCAAGATACTGCAGTACCAACATTCGTACATAATGTACTTTGTAATACACAGACTAGTAGTGAGACGACACTCAAGACGCTAATAGTGACTGTGATGAAAAGTGGTGTCTTTTCTCTGTCTCTCCCACTCACTCTGTCAGTATGTTTTTGTTTCTCTCCTCCCTCCCTGTCTCCCTCTCTTCATCCCCTCTCCTCGCTCTCCTGTTTTGATTTTCTCTCTTTTCTCTCTCTCTGCTCTTGTGTGGGCCAAAGCAGCAGCAGCTTAGAACGAGTTTCCACTTCACCTATCAGGCCATCTATGTCTCGAATGTGAGAGAGCAGGGCAAGCGCTGCCATGTGAGGACGACTGTTATCTTGCACAGTAAATGCAAAGTAAATAGAGGTTCGAAATAAGACAAAAATCGTTTGCAGGTGATAAACATACCAAGGTAACTGGTCTTCGTGTGCTCGAAACAGATATGTTGTTTTTAGCTATGCACGTGGCTTGGCGCTACGGATGGGAATGCTGGGCTGCCTGTTGGTCCAGACTCGAAATATCTAAGCAACTACTGGACGGATTGTCATGGAATTTGGTGCACACTGACACTGAAGTCCTCGGGATGAAATGTAATAACTGTGGTGATCCCCTTAATGTTTCATCGAGTGCCATCAGCAGATCAAGTTTTTGAAATTGTCGAATACATTGGTCTGTGCCCAAAAGCACATTAACATTCACACAAGATTCATTTTAAAGATTATTATTCACTTTTCTCCTGTGTAATTGAACTCATACCTCTGGATGCCATTTTAACCAACGCAAACGTCCAGTGGATTCTCTGTAATACACATGGTGGTACTGAAGGCTCGCTCGATTTTCCATCATCATATCGGTTCCCAAGTTGACCTTTATTATGGTGTCAACGTGTTTCCATCTATCAGATCAGCAAAAACATTTGGCATTTTCTCAATTCTGGCACAGAAATCGAACTTCACATTTCACACTACTGACACACAGCTCTTAGCGCAGACGAAATGCACTCCATTCCTCTTTAAACTACAAGGACATAACTCTGCATAGGAGATAGATGAAACTACTAGGTAATTGCGGCTGTAATTATAACTGGGGTGGAGGTGAAAAATTACCCACATACGAGCTCCGAATGCAATAAATTAATCACTGAGCCGCACAAGTAATGTTGACACCAACCCACCACCGCAGAAATAAACCCAGTCCAGTCTGGGTTGTGTTCTTTTAAGCTTTAGTCCTGTAACAAAGAGGAAATGTAAAGACTCATGTTAATGCGATTATTTCTATTAATTTACAATATGTACTCTCCAGATCACCAAAAAGCAGTGCTGCTGGAGCGGTGCTCTGCGTCTTGGTTTTACATCCAAAGACCCATCAAGGATCAATCCAGACACCTTGCCCAAGTACGCCTGCCCCGACCTGGTTTCCCAGAGCGGCTTCTGGGCTAAAGCCCTACCAGAGGAGCTCTCCAACGAGGGAAACGTCATCTCGTTTTGGGTGGATAAGAGAGGCCGGGTGTTCTACCGAATCAACGACTCCAGCCCTGTGTTGTTCTTCAGCGGGGTACATGTCGCCGAACCACTGTGGGCTCTCATAGACGTCTACGGCCTTACCAGGGGCGTCCAGCTGCTAGGTGAGTCATGTATTCAGGGACAGGTCCTTTGAATTGTGCCCTAATATTTGGCTTTTCTTCGCTTTCTTACTGGTTTTCATCCATACCTGCAAGTTGCATCTATGGATGCAATGTAGGTATGTCAATCAAGTCCATGACATTTAGTGCAGACATTTATCATCTCTAAAGGATAAGTTCTTTAGATATTCATTATCTAAATCTATGATCAATTCACAACTCCAACACCTTATTTCGTCCTCCAAAATCTTCAAAACTAATGACATGGACGTCAGTTCAATTCAACCTGTGCGTTGTACTTGCTCAGGCCAAAAACATGAGCCTATCAAACACAATAAGCATGCTAAGCTATGATGATAAACACCTTAGACTTTTTACTGTTTTACAGCACTCTTGTGCCTAAGTATAGACTCACACAGCCGATAGCATGGCTGTAAACTCTTTGACTCACTACTGTAATGCTTTACCACTGGAAACCATTCTGCGCCTGCTGTTTGTTCAGTGTGAGTGATTCAAAGGTGATGTTACAAACAGCTGCACTAGCTTTCCCAGACCCACCAAATCGCTCAGTGGAAAAAGATGGTGGGAGATAAGGCACATTGTATGGTTACCACGGTTGTTGCTATCAAAGAAATTTCCCTAATTTCAAAATGTCTGAAATCCATTCTAACAAGTCCTCTGCGCTGTTTAAAGGGTCATTACATCAAAGAAATTAGAGGCAAACAGGTCCTTCACAATTATTAACAGCAGTTGTTCGCCGAACTGAACCATCTGAAGTATGTTTGGACTGTAAATTGAGATGCATTAATGAAACACATCATACCTTGGAAATAGCCGTCTCCAATTTTTGGAAACAATACGAAACTATGCAAAATAGACGCGCAGGAATCCTTGTGGATGCCTCAGTACTTATTTATAACCATTTCCAAGAATTGCACTGCCTCTCTCCAAAGAATAGAGGCTGTCAGCACCGTTAATAAAAATAGAAGAGGCTCCCACATTGTGTAGATAGTGCCATTTAACCTCATTTCTTGCGGTGTGGTTGACAGCGAGAAGCGTGCTATCTCGTGATGGGCTGTTTGGTATCCAGCGCCAGAGTGCGACTATCTGGGGTTCACTGGCCTCATGGCGCTGACCAGCACATAGCTCTTGTCGAAGAACAAGAGCAGTGTGTTGGTCATCCCAAGAGAACAGACAAGAGGAGGGATGATGTCAGGTAAGGACATGTCCGGGGTGTTTTTCCAAGACAATCAAACCAGTGGAATGTCTCACTCTTTGGATCCAAGTCTGAATTCATTTGACATGTGATTACCCTGCAATCACCCCTAAACTCGCATTTAAATGTTTACATGAGAGTCATGTTCAACAAAATAGTGTATAGAATAATAACATAATCTTTCCATTTTACAATCAACCAAGACTTTGTGGAATGTGTTGTTGTACTTGATGCAATCTTTGCCTGTGAATGAGGCCAGCAGCCCTAAATCCTACTGTTTCTACTCTAGTTTTCCCACATCGATCACTTTTATCCTCACATTGATGGCTTAAACCGAAAAGCCTCGGCCCCTCAGTCGGCTGAAGGATCACTTGGCTATCAGCTTTCCACTATAGCCCGAGAGCGTCCCTACTCGAGAGCATGGTATATCTCAAAGGCCCAGTATTGTATCGCGAGTTGGCTGCAGTTCAGCAAACACTTAGTCTCTGAAATATGGGCGGACACATCAAAGTCTGCTGCTGTGAACTGGCACGTATTTTCCTTTAACAGAAGGCTGCATTTTGACTCTTAATGAGCCTTATACTTGGTCTGAAATTAACGCTACACCAGCTGATAAACCGAGGCAAATTTCACCTGTTGTGGGCTTCTTATCACAAAAATCTTCCCAGGTGGGAATTATAGATTTCCAGCAGTTTTTTCCTGTCTTTTTTTTCCCTTTTTTTTACAGGATGCAAATGGAGCGTGGAGCTGTGAATAAGCTCCGTGGAGTGTGGAGAATGACTTGGTTAGGTGACCTTGATTTGGCTTTTGAGATAAATGTGCAAGACAGTAGAACTATAAGACAGAAAAAGTTGTGATGAGCTTGTTGACTTAGGAAGTGTGCATTGCTGAGTCAGTGAGATAATATGTTTCAAGAGCTTAATGTTTATTAAAGGGGCACTCCACCAATTTTGCACGGCAAGATCAGCGTACTTATCACTAAGAGTCTTCAATGACTCCAAAGGGAGCTTTTTAAAAGAGCCACTCCACTATTTTAGCATTGACCGATAGTTTTTTTTTGGAAAAAGTAGCAATATAACGCCACACAAGCAGACACATCAGTCTCAGACGTTTCATTTAGAGATTTGAGTATGTTATGCTAGTAGCAGCTAATGTAGCCTCGAGCTGTTAGCCTCCAGCAGCGATGAGGCACAGGGTACACAAGCCTGGTGAGCTGTTTAATCCTCAGATTTTTTTTTTACCTATTCAAACTTGAGAGCGTCTTCAAACCAAACCAACATTGATTCAAGTGACAACGCTTGAGGCAGCTTATCAGATTTCATGCAGCTCCCTCACAGACACAAATGGTTTCATGAGCTTCTTTCTCACATGCACGAGTACTCCCTAAGACCTGTAAACAGACTTTTTAGTGTAAAATGGAGATGTTTGGTTTGATAGATGCTGCCAAGGAAGATATTGTTTGATATAAAATGGTATTTTAGTTGCATTACGGAGAAGGTGGGTGTGTTTGACTAGGGTGGCTAAAAAAAAAAAAAAAACAGGTATCCTGCTGCTTCTATTTACATCGGCTTCATTTTTCGATCAGTGTTTCCCTTTGAGCTCATGTTGAGAGAATGTATGTCCTCTAACCACAGATTTCTACTTCCTCATAACATTTACGGTAACTGTTGTTCCTATAAGCTGAAGCATTCCTGAGGTATGACCTCATTCCCCAGCTGACGCAACCGACACTTCGGTCGAGGTAGTCTTCACTCTTTTATTTTAAGACACATGTAGTGAGCACAAGTGTATCCGATCCCATCCTTCATGTGAAAAGCGTCCTCCCTCTTTAATATTTCATGGATTAATTACGCCAGCGCCCCTTCTCACATGTCAGCACGCATCAACGTAACCGTCACAATGTTTCTGCGAAGTGCCACCTGAGTATAAACCTCTGCCATGTGCCACTGCTATTCTGATAAAACGTTGTTGTGGTGTGATAATTTTAGTCGTTACTAATAGTTTCTGTGATCCCTGCAAGGCTGAATATTTCTCTGAAATCCAAGCCTCTTAAAGTCATCCCGATGATGATGAAGTTGCATAACTGTCTGAACCATTTTTTTCCCTTAAAGTCCGTTTTTTGAAGATGTTTTTCATTCAGTAGCAGTGACCTACTATGCAGGGCTCCAGTCAAAAGTTTGTTGTTTTTTTTTTTCTTTTTTTTTTAGCCAGTGGATTATCCGCATCAAACACATGCTTCGCAGGATTCTCATACCGTTGTGCCCGTTTGATCTTTTACAACCTTACATGCTGTATTAAGGGATTCATCAAAGCTGCCATCCGTCACTGCCTATTCACTTGTGCTGTCTCTCAACGGAGCCTACTGCCAAACTGTTTTTTTTTGTTTTTTTTTTTACTGCTATCAGGTTTTTATTCTGATGTTTAAGGATCTTTTCAAGTGCGGTGTTGTTTCCTCTCTAAGCTGTTATCAAGGGAGTGCAGTTCAGTAGCTAGCCACCCATGCAAGGAGTCAAAGGTGATCCTGAGATCAGTGAGACTGCTTGAAAGCTGAGATGGTGTTGCATAAGAGAGGAAGCTAAATTAATCTGCTGAAATCAAACTGAGCCTCGGGGGTTGTCCAGACCAACAATGCTGCCCATGCAATTTAAGAAAGATCTCTTACATCACCACTCTTGTCCTACTCACGCAGCTATCAATAAAGACTAAAGTGCCTGGCTTGGGTTTTGTACAGAACGGACTGTGCTGTTGAGGATGTGCCGCACTACGCTGAGACACG
This sequence comes from Stegastes partitus, assembly GCF_000690725.1. Taxonomy (NCBI): domain Eukaryota; kingdom Metazoa; phylum Chordata; class Actinopteri; family Pomacentridae; genus Stegastes; species Stegastes partitus. The sequence continues at coordinate 232,018 of NW_007578202.1, read as the reverse complement.
TTAGCCCTTAGACGGATTGACAAAAGGCTTCCTCAAGCGCATAATGTGTCTCAAGCAACATAACTGTTTTTCAAAGCTCAGCTTGTCAACTGTGTTTTCACAAGGGCTCTGTTGATCTTATTTCTCCGAGCAGGGCTATAAAATGCCTCAGTTTAGATAAAGCTTGATAACGCTTTTATTTACAAACAGAAAATTGTAAAGCTTGGAATTTCGGTTTTCTTTTTCGCATTTGACTTTTATGAAGTTGTTTAATGTAGAAGCCCACAAAATTAGGTCACAAAAAAACAGGCATGTGTTTCATTTCCCTGAAACAAAACACATATGGCAGCAGTATACCTTTCAGCAATCAAAAACATAATGGGGGAATCAGAGTGCTGCCTTTACATACGTACGACTGCAGCCTTAACAGAATGTGTTTGTTTATGGGGCGATTCCCAAGAGACCACACAGAATCGTCTGCTCTGTACAGGTATAATGGATCTCCTCCAAGTTAGATAAGCCGAGCGAGTCAAAGGCATCTTTTGATGGATGCAAGATGCTCTACTGGGGGTTTGTTTACTAGAGGTAGATGAGTCACTTAATCACTGACAGAATGGTAGTGATCCGTAAGACCGGCGTCAGCTAACATCATCTGCAACCTGTCTCTCCAGTCATTAGAGAAGAATCCAAAATGGCTGCCAGACTGTCAAGAGGCTGCGTACCTCTCAGGTGATTAAGAGGAGGGCGTTGACATCAATCATCTTGGTACACGGCATTGCGATGCATTAGGTCTGTAGCGCATCATAGTGGGGAAAACCTAATGCTGTGTGCTTTTCGTGCTTACTAACATGCTGAGGGACATCACTAACATTTCCACCTCAGGGGGCAAAGGGAGCACGTCTCTATTTTTTAACACAGTTTGCATCAAGGAGATTTGTGTCCATATCTGTATCCTCTCTTAAGAAATATGAGATGAATTTCCTGATAGTTTGTGTGCGGTGCTCAGAGGACAAATTCTTGCTATTTTAGAGACTCCCTGTGTTTCCATTTGGTACAATCAGCAGGTCAAAGACTCTGATCTTCTGAAATATCTCAACATCTCAATCGCATCAGCACCAAATTCACAGTTTCCAGATTATCACTTTGGGGATTCCTGAGTGATACCACTTCAATTAGCGGATGGATTCTCATGAAGCGGGGCATGAACTGAGCTGGTGCTGACTGCCCAGCAGACTGACTAGTGAAGATTGAGACACAAGTGCTGCTTCAGTGATCACCGTTAATCAGCACAAGTGACTCTCCTGCTCCTTCATTTAAAGGAAACAAAAATGGAAATTGGCTGTGGAAAACAGAACACCCTTCATCCATTGGGAGCCCTGTGTGCTCTGTAAAACCTGACAAAACCCTGTGTCTTCATTCCCCACATGGCTGCGGCTGCTACTGATTAATTCTAGCTGGTGTGAACATCCAACAGGTTCATGAGCCACGTGTAACCTTGGCTCTTTTATCCGCCGTCCTACCAGGTCTTGAATGCCTTTTGCATCGCTAGCTGAAGCCAACAATTTATTTGTGAATGTATGAAGGTAAATGCTTGCAGTTAGTTCTGTAACTAATGATTATTTTCATTATTATGTGGGGAAATGACCATCAGAATTAAAACAGAGTGGCTGTTTTTCCACAGCAGCTCTAGAAAAACTAGCAAACATTCAGTTTGTAATGAAATAGACGGAACAAAGCGGAGAGTTCTCATATGCTGGTCCCAGGGAACATTTGGCATTTTATTATGAATGTAAAAGTCAACAGAAACATTTATTGATTATTCCTCTAGCGTCAAAGCTTTTAATCATCCCCACGGCTTCAGAGATCGACTTGCGTGACGACTGACTCTTGTTTAAATTCACTGACGCACATCTGCAATATTTTAGCGTTTCTGTCTGAACCCATCACTTAGGCTTGTAATCACGTGACCCCCCACCTTCCTCGTATTGAAACTGAAACTGTTTGGAGTTCTCGCTTAACCCACCTCATACCTGTTCTGTCGACAGATACAGAGATAACGTGTAAATGATGAAAAGCTCGGTGCTGCACAAACATGTTGGGTTGCCTGAACCTGATTGTGCTGCATTTTCCTTTCTTTGTGTCTATTTCTGTCTGTGTTCACACAAGTGTGCTACACATTGTTGCTCACTTGCTACAGATCTCACTTATTGTTTCACTTGTCAGCGTAGATTATGTGGGGTTTTACAGGGTTTGATTTATGGATTAAAAAGTTTTAAATATAGAGACAAATCAGGTGCAGCGGCCAGATAGAGAGCACCGGGTCAGCTCGGTAACAATGCTGATAAAAATGCCTGCACATGAAAAGATGAAGTAAAAGCTTTTTGCCAAACAAGTTAACTTTTAGTTTTACACTGCATCGTTTATTGCGCTGTGTCGACGTGGTTCTTAACTGTTTCTACGGGGCTTCATAAGGGAGCAGAACTAAACTCTTTTGTTAATTTTGATTGATGAAGACACGCGATAGGCCTGAGGGGTCTGATTACCCTGAAGTACTGCAAATGGATGTTGTACTAATACATTCGATTTCTGGTCTGCTGCTCACAGCCAAATCCTCCAAAAACAATAAACTGGAAATTCAGCATAGTAATAACAATATGCAAAGTCATCTGTCAAAAGTCAGTTTCAAGCCAAAGGCAAACAGCAGACAGTGAGAGAGAAAGGCAAAGTGAAATGCTAAATGTCTCCATATTATAAACATTTAGTAATTTCCTTCAGCTGAATTCTTTCCTCTTGCTTCTTCTCTCTCTTTTCGTCGACCTTCCTCGCCTTGTATGATTATAACTCTAATAAATCTTAGGAAAAGTGATCCTTTTTCAACCGACCGGACATTTAAACCTGATTATAGAAGCATTATGATTTTGCAAGATTGTGGATCCTGTCCCAAGTTCTCCTCTTATGGAAATTACTGAAGCCTGCAATTTCTGCTCAGGTCAAGAGGACCAGCAAGGCCCATGCCGATGCCTTTTTTGGGTAAAAATCGAAAGGCTAGAGATGATAGTGGTAAATCTGTGGTTGCCTTGTCCATGTCTAAGTAGGTACATGATCCTTCTTGCCTTCTCTTTCTCACCCACCACGTTTGATGCTGAAACTGTAACTCCACCAATCAGAAGAACCCAGTACCTTCCCAAATGCAGCCTTAGCATGCTAATATTATGTGATGAATATAGCATTTTTTTAACTTAAAATTAATGAGTGCTTCCACAGAAAAAAAGTGCAAAAATACATATTTTAATTGCAAATGTTTTAATTGCTAAATGTGATGTTTCAAATTTGTAATTGCCGGTAGTAGTGTCATCTTGTTTGGCATCTGCAGCTGCACACTTGGCACTATTCCCTGATAGTGCAGCCGTGTAATTATGGCGCATGAGTCATCCTTTTTTTTTAATATAGTAACTGCCAAAACAAAGTACTACGAGGATTGGGGTGTAGTATTTCCATATTGTGTGGAAGTGGGAGGCAGATAACCTAGATAACCTTAATTCCAATGCAAAGGCAGTTGTCAAATCTTAATCTAAATCAGTGTGAAATATGTCAAGGTAAATAAAATGTGGCGGCTGATCTCCAGGTTTGGACATGACAAGGTTTACGGATAAGTGGTGCATGACTTGAAAACAAAACAGAGTGTGTGGTGCATTGGCTGTAATCAACCGGAGGAAAAAACAAAAAAGTAAGATGAAGGCAACCATGGTAACGATGTCTCTGAGCCTGGTGAGAGCGTAAGGCAGAGGAAGGCGCCAAGACACGTCAAGTGAAAAAAGATAAACTAGAATTACCACCTCGCTGTTGTAATCCTCTGCCAACCAGGAAAGTTACAGTTTACACTCATGTCTGTCCGGACTCATAATACGCGCAGTGAAGAGATTGAAGAAATGTAATAAAGGATATTGTGTGGTCAACATGACTTTTGACCTTTGACCATCAAATTCTGAGTCATCCTGGAGTCCAACTCAGTGTTTGTGCCAAATGTAATGAAATTCCAGATATATCGCATTCAGAAGAATAAAAGAGGTTGACCTGAAGTTGACCTTTGATTTGGATAGAAAATGTCATTACTTAATTATTTATTCTTAATAAAGATTTGTTGAAATTGTGTTAGAACTACTGCATGAATCCTTGGCCAAAAAAATATTTTATGAGAGTTCAGTGACCTTGACCTTTGACTGTCAAAGTCTTATCAGTTCATGCTCGAGTTCAAGCGAACGCCTGTGCCGAATTTGAAAAAAAATTTCCTTAAGGCATTTCTAAGAAGTCACGTCGCTCATGAGACATCCTTAAAACATAATGCCTCTGGCCACAGCTAGCGCTGGAGCGAAAGAATAACAATCGATTTACAGACTCACTGAAATGTTGCAGGAAGAATTGTCTTTACCAAGCAATCGCAGTTAGCATGCTGGCTAAAAATAATACTAACTTTCTCTAAGGCCACCAAGCAAAGTTTCCGCACAGTTGCTGGTGTCTGGGTTAATTACGGTGATGTGATTGGTGCTGAGGGGCCTGAAGATCCTTACAGGTTGTAGAACTGCATTCAGGAGTCAAAACAAGAGACCGAGAAGCTGGATTCGCTGTCCTCGAGACACACAATATGTCAGGGCATTACACAACATTACAGGCCATTACCACTCAGACCATTTCATCTTTTATTCACTCCCCCAAAGACACAGTGAAGTGATTACATAAATGTATCCAGTCGGCTGTAATTTGGAGTGTTTTGCTAGACATGAACATTAGCTGACTAGCAGAGCAGCGTCTTAGTCGGAGGGGTGAGTTTGGATTTTACAACCCTTATCCTCAGTCTGTTTAACACTGTAGGTAAGGAGTGAGTCTTGTACAGCTCTGAATTTAAGTCTTCATAACCTGATTGTAACTGAAGTAAGTTGATCCTCCAAGACAGTTAGCTAAAGTGAAATGCAAGGCCTGGTACAAACTAAAATGTTGGAGGACTTGTCCAGTGACCTAACATCTGCCAGCATGTACACATAGGGATTACAGTCCATGTATTTATAAGAGCTCTGTTTCTAGTGATCTCAGAGCTTGGAATTTATTTGATTTGTTGAACCAAAATAAATGCCGCTGGACAGGCTATTGTACCTCAGCTGGGATTTAATCGGCCCAGATGGAATCGAACAGATTTGCAGGAAATCAAAATAGAAAGCGTAATGCAGCCTGTCAGGTTTGGATCCTGGGAGCTGGGCTGTAACAGGGGGAAGCCTTCAGAGAGGAGGCTAATCACTTTCAGATGACCAGAGAGTCTCGTCCCAGTGAAGACGTGAATGTGTGCGCTCTTTTCTGCGTATTATTGTGCAAATAATGTCCATCTGTGAAGTTTTCGCAGAGGTTCTCTTGATATTACTTCGACAAAAACAATGAGATGAATTTATAATTGGAGAAATGTGTTGCGGACTGAGATCAGATTGAGACACCTCATCAGCCGCTTGTAAACTCCGAAGACAAGTCTGTGGAAAAGTACAGCGCAGAGACGTTTTGGTTAAGTTCACGAGAGGCTTTGACTGGCCTCGGAGAAACTGTGCCTTTGAAGGGCAGAGCTGCACTTTCCCTGCCGCCATCTATCACCTCAGCTTGTCTCCTTTTCTTTCAACGATGACAGACATAAATTCAGAAACATCTGGCACTTAACCAGAAACTTGACTTGATCTCTCAAAAGCGCCGCGTGGCATCTCAGATACTCAAACCGTTGGGCTTCTCCCGTGTATCGTTATCGTAGCCCCCTCTAGTCTTTTAGGTCCTCTTGCTCATATATTCCCCCACCCAGTTTTTTTTTTTTTCCCCCCTCTTTGATAAGTGAAAGCCCATCCCTTTCCTTTCTGGGACAGACATATAACCTCCCTGCCTCTCTCATGACAGATGACTTCACTCACTCATTGTAGACCCTCTATGCATGGGGCAAATCCCCAAACACTCCAGCACACAATCGGCGCAGCTGACCTTGTATAGCAGTTGCAGCTTCATTAAAACCCCCAGATGCCTCTTAATCCTGCTCCACCGGGCCAAGGAATAAACGGAAACCTCCCTTGTCTATTTATGTATCAGCACCGCGCCGTTGTCTGACTGATACTTAAAGAGGCAAAAGATACATAAAAATGATTTAAATCAAAACAGTAATTCATGCAAGTCTCTCTAAGATGCGTTTCAAGATGAGGTGGAGCCAGGCTGTGTGCTTTGGCAGTGTACGATTATAAATGTTGTTTCTTTTTAAAACTGCAATAGTTCGCTCTGGCACGTACTCACAGTAAAACGGGAATCCAGTTTTCAGTTATAACCTGGACATCCTCCTTTGCCAATATCAAATTTACTTTCCAGGAACTGGTTCTTCCAGACTGTGTAAAGACTGTGTGTTTCTAAAGGCTGGAACTTGTTTGAATAGGTAAACCTACAACAGGTAGAGAGGGAGGTTTATCTCTCCGTGGACTACTTTTTTTTTTTCTTTTTTTTTGCAGGTGTATGTTTTGGCATGGGTGTGTTCTTACTTTGTGGAAGCCAAGAAATTCCTCCATAACATCCAGCGAGAGTTGAGCAAGTCTGATTACAGATATTTTTTTTTTTCTTTCTCACAAGTTCAAATGATAATATAAAGAGCCAAAGCCAAGAGGTCGACCACTGACCCCGCAGTGTCGGTCTGGTATGTGTTCCTCTATTCAAATGGAGACTTTTCTCCTGAGACCGAGTAGCTGGAGCCGTTCAAAGACCACTTAATGTTACTAGGGCAATTTCAGCCATGCACTTAATCACATCAGTATTGTTTTTTTTTGCCAAAAAGAGAAAAAAAAAAGTGATTGAGACTTGCTATTCAAAAGCTTCAAGGACATGAACTTTCAAATTTCAGAGTACAATATAATTACCATTATGCTGAGTACGTGCTGTTAAAAAAAAAAAAAAAAACACTGGAGTGTCGCCAAATGTTCAAACTGAAGAAGTGTGTCACGCTAAGGTGCAGTGGATTTCTGATGTGAATCGTGACAAGACTGCACCTGTCTGTGTGTTGGTGCTAAAGAACGAGAACATTGAGAGTTGGTTCTCTATCAACACTGATGACGAAGAGTGTTTACACCCAGCTACAGAAAGACTGTGTGTGCGTGCTGTTGACATCGCACAACACAGTGGTTTCTAAGCTTCCTGTGCCTGACATATTTTCAAAATGCATCTCTTACTTTAGCTTTTAACTGTCCGTTTATTCGTCCATCACTTTTAGATAACTATTTCAACGTGTATACATTACTTTTAGCAATTATTTCAAATAATTAGCCATTTCTTTCAACTATTTAGGCACAATTTTCAGCTATTTAAGTAATTTTCAAATACTTCTAGCCAAGAATTTCAACCACCGATCCATTAGTATCGCTGTTTAAACAATTTAGCAATTACATCTGGCCATTACTAAACACTGCATCCGTCTACTACGTCTCGTTATATACTTCAACTTTTGTGCTTGCTTGCTAGTTTTTACCCTTTTCACTGCAACACTTGGCGCGTTATAGCATCTCCGTCTTGTCCCTTGTGTGTGGATAGCATTTTTTTTCTTCTTCTATTAATCGTAATTTTCATTGTCTCATATTAGTTTCGCTCACAGTCTTTTCCAAGTCTGGGACAAAGAAGATAAATATAGTGTATTGTGTGTTTCAGACAGTATAATCTCACTGTGCGACTTGAGGATTTTCATTTTTGCCAAACGTGTGAAATTCGGTCCCACACTCCTCTGAGACTAAACCCGGGGAGAGGTCGTACATATTTATTTGGCTCACGTCTTTATCTTCCTTTGTTTTATCTTCCTTTATCTTTTGTATATCGTTTTTTTTCCTCAATAGGTTGAACCTTCTTTGTAATGTTACTATTCCCCTCACAGCTTGTTTTGACTGCTGCACAACTCTCAAAAACAGAAACCGAGAACTGCAGGAAGCCACAATAGCGAGAGTAGAAATTATCTCTTGTATCCCGAAGTCGGCTAACTTTGCCTTGAAGATGATAAGGCTGCTAATAATAAGAGCCTCATGCCTGGTTGTGGACACTCTTGACTGAGGAAGTAATTAAGTTCAAGCAGTTTATCAGTGGCTGGCCGGAGATGTGCTGTCTTTCTGTGATAAAGAGGAGCTGGTGAGGTATGCCCTTTCTCTCAAGTGTCCACCCCACCCTATTTTTCATCTGATCTCCCCCCCTCCTTCCCGCCGCCACTCTCCTTTCTACATCCACTTCTCAAAGGGGAAGCCCAAAGCAGGTCGAGGCGGCGAGCCATCATGTCACTCATCCCTCAGCCTGCCCCCGTGTGCTCTCCTCAGATGTCCAATCAGCCTAATTTTAGCTCGTTTCAGACGACCGTGTTAAATTTGGCAGCGTGTCCCAAAGCGTGCCGCGACGCGGATCCGCTTGCGCTGCATGCAGAGTGTGCATGGAAAGCGCTTTCTGTTTTCTTTCTTGCAGTGATGTTCCCATGTGGCTTCTATTTTACAGTGAGCAGAATTAGCATAGGAAGGGCCATTTGGGAGGGGGCTGTGTGGCATGGAGAGACATGTGACGCAATTTTTAGAACGCCCTTTCCCTTTTTTCAATGATCGGAAAAAAAACAGCTGATTTTAGCATCCTGACACGTAACTGAAAATGTTAACGGGGTACAGAGCTACATTAAGTCCCTGTTGCTGAGACAGTTTGTTATGTAAACACCTAGGACTTGTGGTGGTTCGTCACAGCTGTTTGTACACTGTACATGTTTCATTTATATAAAAAAAAAGACTGAATGTAAACTGGATTCAATAAAGAGAGGCCTTTTCAAACATCAACAGTTTGCATTCCATGAGTTACAGTAGTCGTGGGGACTTAAAAGCCAAGTTAAGGAGCAAAAATAGGGATAAGAAATAAGTTAGGTAAGAAAATGTGGCTCATTATTACGGGACCTTGAGCTAGAGCCAGAGAGCGGGGCTAAAACACACCATCTTCTATTCCTTTAGCGTTACATAAAGCTGTTATGTCCTTTTTTCACTGTGCAGCCACTGGCCTGCAGCCACAGTATGCCCCCACTTAAAGGCCTGATATGTTTCTAAACATGTAAACATTGATGTATTTGTTCATATTGTTGAACTACAAGCCTCAGTACAGGGAGTGCATTAGAATGAATATGTTATAAAACAGAGAAGCCGGAAGCCACCATTTGTTTACAGAGGCAGGTATGATGAATGAACAGTGTACGGACAGAGAATATAAAACAAACCAGTGTTGTACACAGAAATATGCAGAATACTAAGTGGGTGCATAAATTAAACTTTTTTTTTTTTTCCCCACTTGCAAAGGCTGCAAATTGATTCATTTTCTGTGACTGCATTAGCCGCAGTGCAAATAAAGTTATGATGTTATCCAAATAAAAATGCTTGAGCGGAACAAATAAAGGCTCTGTGTGTTAATTCAGATTGAAATGTTCACTTCAAAACACCACAGCCAAGTGATTACATAACGCTGCTGTGTGCTTTTTTTTTCCACAGACAGTGAGATGGTCCCACTGGACTGCCTGCGTCCTCGTTCTTTTGCTGCCGCCCACCGGGCCTCCATTCAGCGGAACAGCGATGACCCTCGCCTCTCCATCAGCCTGTGCGACTTGAGCCTGCAGCAGCAAGAGATGCATCTGGAGGAAGATGATGAGGAAGAGGAGCAGCTACAGCCATTAAGCTCCTCTTCCTGCCATGTGCCCCAAAACTCTCAGAACTCACAGCAATGCTCGCTGCTGCCCAGCCACTTGGACACTGATCTGCACTTTCACTCGGTGCATGGCATCCATGTCACCGTGCTGGATAAGCACACGATGGCGCGGCTGGATCACCGCGGTGACGAGAGGACGCTGGTGTTCACCAGCCGGCCCATGCGCTGCTCAGAGACCGTGTTTGTCAAGGTGAAGGCAGGTGTCACGAGGCCCGGCTGCCTTTCATACGGTGTGACATCCTGCGACCCGGCTACCCTGAGGCCCAGCGATCTCCCCTCCAACCCAGAGTCCCTGGTTGATCGCAAGGAATTCTGGGCTGTGTGCCGAGTGGCGGTGCCGCTCCACAGTGGGGATATCTTGGGCTTTGTGGTGAACGCAGAGGGGGAGGTTATGATGAGCCATAATGGCGTCAGTGCAGGGATGCAGCTGTGTGTCGACAACTCCAGGCCTCTCTGGATGTTCTACGGGCTGCACGGCGCCATCACACAACTCAGGATTTTAGGTACACTCGCTTGACTCACTTTTTCCCCCAAACAGCACGTCTTTTGTTTTTATGTCAGCAGCAGAAAAAAAACCGATTGATTTGGTTTTAATTAAGTTTGGGAATTCAAAACATACTTTTTTAAAGTTAACATCTAGCTTTTTTTTAGAATGTCACAATTCTCTCTGAAAACAAGTAGCGCTCAAACAGAATTGCTGACTTTTAATCATTTCAAGTTCCTTATCATTCCTTTTCAGATTCAGGAGTGATGTTCATGTTTGTGGGCTGCGGAAGGAAAGAGACGCTCTAAAATTTTAACTTGCTTGCAGTAAGGAGACAACTAACTGCTGAGTCACAGTCCTTTTAGAGCATCACCTACTGTTCGACAAATAAGAGGATTCGGCTGGAAAGATTTCAGTACAGACAAAAAGTTTCGTACCAACTGTAGTTTTAGCAATAGTCCTAATGATTAATTTAACTATTCAGAGTTCTCGGAGTTCAAACATGTTCCGCAGATCTTTACAAGATGTCATTTGTAACTTTCCATTCAGAAGTTAATGCAGTCTGTGATCCTTGAATGACCTTTGGAGGCTGATTTCCCACTCAGCCGAGTCATGAAATAGTTTCCCCCTCCTTTGCTGTCTGGGCTGCACTCTGACTTTTTATCAACTCATATATCGCTTGGGAATTTACATTCAGCCCCCACGATTTGCATATGAATGTTAACTTTGTACCTTCAGTCGAACAGAATTTCTGTCAGCTCAGTTTCGTTCCAGCAGATTTCACACAATGATACCGCGGCATTACCTGGAGTTAACCATGCCTGGTGGTGAGACTCCGGCTCCCTGGATGTGGGACTGCATGCACAGCTCGGGACGAAAAATGAACAAAATAAGAACATATAAAGGCTCGGCAGCTGTTTAACGACAAGCAGTGATTAAAGGTTGTTGTCGAATTTAATCTGCAAAAGAATTCCGTTTTATTTTGAAATCGAGAATGAAACCATATATGTCGGGGACTATGCAAATGCTGCGGTGATGATCACAGGCAAGCATGCTGAAGATGTGTTTTTGATGAGGTTTGGAAAAAAAACAGTCTCTGGTTTGTTCGTTTCCAAGCTGTGTCCAAGATCTTCAGATCATTTTATTATTGGATTGTTGACTACATATTCTCTGTGCGTGCAGCAGAAATTTTAATCTAGTTTGGAGAATTTGGAGAGACAGCTGAGATGATGAAAACAGTCTCTGGTATCACTAAGTATCACAATTTTCTAGGACATTTGACATTCCGCATATGCCCTCATTTTGTGAGAGTCCAATTTGAGCTTGAAATATTTAGTGTGACTTGCTCGGTTTTAAGAGTCCTGCACTTAAAGAATCTTAAATTCTCTATTTTTCATAAGATAGACATGTAGCGCTGCTTGGACCTGCTGTATTTTGATGTGCAGCCAGCACAAATGTGAGTGCTTTTGACGTGTTTACCATCCCGGCATATAAAGACATCCATCTTAATTCTCGTATTCAAGCTAAGCCGCTAATGAATCTCTCTCAGCAGGACAGACGTCTTTTCACAGGAAATCTATAATTTGAGATGAGATTCACAGGTGGTCTAAATACACTGGTTAGTTAGAATTTGTCGATTCGTATAATTTGCCTTTTGCAATTCATTCTGCTCTCCTCTCCTCTCTTTCATGTTGTCAGTCAGACCAGGAACTGAGGAGGTTATTTCTGTCTTGCGTGGGCTCTCAGCAGCCAGCATTATGTATCAGGAGGGGGCCCCGTGATAGCTCCTTATGATGCCCTCCATATGCATTATTAAAATGTAATTGCATGGAGATTTGAGATGCTGGGTTTTCCACCCACGGCCTGTTCCCTTAACACTGGTCCTCCAGTCGTCTCTGTACTTCCTCCTTTCCTCGTGCATTTTCTTCCTCTTTTTTCCCCTCCGTCCTGATTCTTTGGGGTATGAGCGTTCTTCGAGTCATTACCCACTCCAGCTGTGGGGAGTGCATTTGTGACGTCCCTGCTCACCCACTCGCTGCAGCCGCACGCCATGAGTTGCCATGGAAACATCTAGCCACTGAGGCAAGTGACGGTTTGTCATGGCTGGGTGTTGTCAAGCCTGTGAAGTGGAACAGATGGGAGTCTGTTGCTCTCACATGGTCATTTTGTCCTTGTTATCTCAGAAACCACGATTTTATCATTTCATCTAAGATATTTAGGATCAGCAGTGGCCAACAGCAGTCGTGTATTTTCTCATATCTGTGGCTCTCCTTGTCTAATTCCTCGTGTGCTCGTCATCACAAAGAAGCTATCGTCTATATTTCTATGTAAACAAATTATCAGATGACTGCATGTCAATGTGTGTGAAAGGGTTCTTGTCAACGACGAATTATCACCGGACCCTGCAGACATTTCAGCATCTTTCAGCTGATTGTTTTGATTTTATTGCTCACTAATTATAGTAGTGTTCTGATAAAAAAATAAATTAAAATTAAAAAATGAAACAAAAAGTAGAATTAGTGTTAACCCTCTGTACTGAAACTCTATTTCAAATTCATTTTTACTTTCCTTTTTGACACCTGGCACTTTTTGGGAAACAACTGTATTTGCATTTTTACTAAAAACAGTATTGTGTTGTAGTTTAGTTTTCTTTTCGACTGATTGTCGCATCCAAAATATAGTTGGTCGACCTAATCTATAGGTAATCTTGCAAAGCAGTGAGTAGCTTCTAAGTACTAAACCTAGGGCAAAAAAACTGCAAGCACTCAGTCATTCCACTTGCAGCTCTTCTCTGAGCTCATTGCTCTGTAATAACTGCCACAACTCAAATGATCCCATCAACATTTTTAGAAACACTTGTGGACTATGGTGGCAGCACAGTAACAGACCACTGTTCTTCAGGTCAAGTTTTCAGTAAGAAAATCCACCCACAACAGCAGTTAGAGTGATGAAAATAAGATCTTAAAGATGAAGTAGACATGTCCTCCCACCAGTAAATTATGCCTCTGTGCTCTGCAATATACAGCAAACACATATGTAGCTATCTAATGAATAAAGCTCTTAACCCAGTTGCTAAAGAGCAAGACGTTTCCCTCCCCAGGAGAGGAGGTGGCGAGCAAAACAGAGCTCAAAGGAGAGTGAATGTCAGGCTTACATTTGGCAGATGTATGTTAATTTTGCTCTATAACTGCTGGATGTGTAGATAAACAACTGCTCGCCATATCATCTTAGAGGGTAATATATCTCTGTGTTTGATATGCAAGTGTTGAAAGCCACCATACACATGCTCAACCACAAATAAGTGTCTTGCACTGCCAGCATAGCTTAAGACTCACACACTCGTGGTCGCACAGCCAGCAGTAAATACATAATACAAGAGAAGATGAAAGGTACCCTTGATGAAAGGCTACATGAATAGACATGAAGGTTATCCATTCTGCCTTATTAGAGTTCACCAAGTAATTTACTCACAGCCAGGCTGCCACATAGGTCAGTTTAAGTTGGTTGGGGAAGGCTGTGTAAATGCTACTGTATGCATATGTCCCCCTCTATCCACTATAAAATATAATGCAATGAATAAATAAGCAGACGACTCTGAAAAGTGTGTGTCTCAGCAAAGCGGCACAATCGTCTCTCCCAGCGCTAACCCTAAATGCGAGCAAATTACGGAAAGGTTTAAGTATAGATGACCAGAAGTCCTGTGCTCATGGAGGCTTTGCTGCATCTGCTGATTTTTTTTAGTAGCAAACCGGTTGTTGCATGACCAAAAAGCTACTATGATTTGTTTATGTAGGCTGAAACTGAGACTGCAGCGGTTGAAGTGGTCTAAGGAAAAGGCATCAAAGTTCAGAGCACGCAGCTGAAGTTATGCAACAGTGTGTATACATTTTTGTGCTGACAACAAGCCACATTTTGTGTTTTTTTAAGTTTACAGTAGTTTGCTTTTTTTTCTGCAATGTTTCACCATCTGCGGTTGTGTTTTCAGCTGTTTCTCCACTCCACATTGTCATAGCAGGAACATTTGAATAAACAAACTGTGGCATAGGATGTAAACCAATATTACCAATATTAGGTAATTTGACACATGGAAGGATAGCGGTGCCAAGTAAAGCTATCGGCCCGACTGTGTAGCAGCATTTCTGCCATGGTCAGTTGAAGGACAATGTGTAAACAACAATACCGCATGCCTGCCAGGCAGACGAGATCAAAATTTGTCTGTCTGTGGATTCGGGGTCGGTATTCTCGTTTGTGAGGAGAGATGAGCTGCCAATGTGAGAACTGATGCCAGAGCCGGTGGTTATAGTGCGCGGATGGGGACGGATCATACGGGACAGACAACAGATAGTGTGTGGAAGTGTTTTGTACCCTACCCAGAGGGATCATGGGCTCACGAAGGAGGAAGGAAAAGGAGTGGGGAGACTACATCAACTCACAGGCTCCTGACTCACTCCTACACACCCACGCACAGACACCGTGGACTCACAAGTCATCTGCTTGGTGATAGAGTCGGCTTAATGTGTTTAAGAGAGAGAGCGACAAACTGAGACAGCGAACGGGATGCAACGAGACATCTATTCTCCTACATTTGCTAATTATCAGCTTCGTGACTAAATTCTCAAAGATGTGAACGACGGACTCCCCATTGCAACATGTCCATATTTGTTACTTCCTTTGACTGTATATAGCGTGACCCAGATATATTTTCTGTGTCTCCAGGCTCTTCTCTGCATCCAGACCTTCGAGGCCCATCGGTGCCCAGCTCTCCATCGTGTACACCCAACACTCCTATAATGCTTTGCAGCGGCAACTCCGAGTCCAACCTCAACACTCCGATGAACATTAACCTCAACTCAAGCCTTAACTCCAATTACCACTCGCTATTTTCTTCCTCCACAGGTTTGTCCAAGTACTCTATTCTCCTCTCTATGTGTTACTCTTTATCTTCCTTCTCCTTGAATTCTCCAGAGCATTGCTATTGTCTCAACAGTCCCTAATCCCATCACAGAACTGGGGGAAATAAAACTATCTGATAGGATGAGCAGTTCTGTTTTAACATACTGTGTAAATACAACTATTTACTTATACCGTCTTTTAGAGTCCACGTTTTATCTCAAATTTCTATTCAATAAAATGCAGATGCACAGGAAGAGCAATAAAACAGCCATCAGCACACAAACACTGACTGAACAGCACCAAGACATCAACTCACGATATGCATGTTCGCGCATGAAGCAAATATTTACATTGGTGATGGGAAGCAGTGATCCCCGACATCACTGCAGTCCCAAGCCGCCGACGGTATGACAGGAAAACTCCTGACAGATAATGACGGCAGCAGGAGTGATGATTGGAGCACAAACACAATTATTCTTGCATAAAGTTGTCCTGAAGCTTCATTAGCAGGGAAAAACAGTGAGCGGCGTATTGACAGCTTAAATAAAGTCTGCACTGGATATGCAGTGTGTTGCACTGAGCACAGTGGGAGTGTAGCTGTGTAACTACAGCAGTCTGCCTGGACTACCTGGAAGGCTTCTTACATTTATTTTGACAGTTTTTCAGTTCGCTTTCTCTCGCACCCCCACACTCACACAATCTCTTATGTCTTTTCTCTCGTCACCTAAGGTACAACCCCGAGCTCTCCATTCTCTAGCCATCCGGAGTCCCCCACCTTCCCATCCTGCTCGTGGAGTGACGAATGCACCATTTGCTACGAGAATGTGGTGGACACGGTCCTCTACGCCTGTGGACACATGTGTCTCTGCTACGCCTGCGGCCTCAAACTGAAGAAGATGGCCAACGCGTGCTGCCCCATCTGCAGGAGGACAATCAAAGACATCATCAAGACCTACCGGAGCACGTAGGCTTGTGTAAGACAATGTCAGGGTCAGCTCAAGACATTGTCAAAGCCATGTTAAGACTTTGTAAAGACACAGCACAAGTGAAAGCCCTGCTTGTTTGTGTGTGTAATCTGGCTCAGGTACTCTACGACAGGACTTCGATCATTGAAACATTTTAATAATTATGTTACGTCTAAAGCACACACCTTTGGAAAGCTCACAGCGGCTCCAACGAGATTCATCAAAGACCATCGAAAAAGAGTGTGATCATCAAAAACTAAACATGTGCTCCTGCAATACCAGCACAACATCACACCTTGACCCAATTCTGCTGAAGAGAAAGAGTAATCTGAAGAGGCATCTGTCCTACTTCCTGTGGAGTAAACCTTCATTCTTAAGTAAAATTGTCCAGAGCTGCGGAAAAAAAACACGGGGAATAAATCTGTGGTTTCACCAGCTGCTCCTCTGCTGCTTGTCAGGGACCACTGGGTCAAAGTGTTATTTTAGAATAACAATCAATTCGTTTCTAAATCTGAGAGAGAATCAGGAAGAGATGGTTTTATTTGAGATTTCTAGAAGGCTCCCAGATACGAGAAAGAATTGAGTAGAAAGACAAAGAAAGAGTTTTTGTAGTGAAAATGCTCCTCCAGCAATAATACACAGTGAAATGCCTAAACCTAAAGGGTAAAGAAATCCATAAAGAAACTCGGTTGTGTAATAAATGAAGTGCTTTGCAGAATATCTCACCACCTGCTGCGCTTCTGTGAACTTCAGGCAGGGCGAGACTGTGCAAAGGGTAAAAAAGTGTGAACGTTGTCACCATAGAAGGTCACGCTTGCTGTGAATGAGGATGTAAATCAGTGACGAGGGAGCGAGGGAGGAAGGAGAGGAGAGAGGATGTTGTATGTTTGGGATAGACAGAGGAAGAAGGGGCATCTTTGCTGTGTCTGTTTCGGTGTGAAGAAAGTGGAAGCTCGCTCAGACATACCACATACATCTGAAGTTTGCATGAAAGCCTGTAAAATCTGGGACTTGCATGGGCAGCGTGTCTTGCTTCTTGGCAGCTGTCCCCACCATCTCTGGCTGCTCCGTGCGCCTGCTGGATGCTGTAATTGCACAAAAGTCATCCAAATAAACATTGGTGGGCAGTAAAGCATTTTCAAGATGCTAAAAGAGCACATTAGACGAGGAATCAACCTCTTCATCACAGCAAGAAAGCCATGAAATCCCATGTAAGTCACAGATGGCTCTGCTTACTTCAGGTTACGCACTTCTCTTTTGTATGTATATTAAATTAAAACATGAATATTTGCTTTAAGTGATGATGCATTGATGTACATTGTGTCTTCAAGTGCACAAAAATTCACACATGTGCAGACAATGACAAGGATGTAGCTTGTTATTGTGGTGCATTGTGAGAATTTGCATATCAGTTTCTGAGTGCTGCTCTTCACCGGTAAAAGCAAACTCCAAGGACGTTTTCACTCGACTAATGTCGTGCATTATGTACTGCTTTGAATTGTTAAGAATTTTTCAGGTGTTATTCTGGCCTCGCCGAAACATTACTTAGTGATTTTAAAGTAGTAAGTAAGTCTGATTTGTTTTCAAGGTGTTGAAGTTTGTCATCTCGTCACTCTTGGGGGAAGATTTGCAGTTATGTTCTGTAACATTTGAATGACGGTTACGTTTTCTTGTGTGCCTTTAAAAAAAGAGAAGTCTGGACAAACTTTGGTGTGTTAGGCTCCTCACTGTGAAAACCAGGAGGAATACCGAGGTTCATCTTCATCTTAAAGTCACTCTTTCGTGGTCGTGATGCCTCTGACGTGAGCAGGTGTAACTAACGCAAACTACAAAGCTGACGTGTTTGACGCGAAAGCAAATACTTCAGTGTGCTTAATATCAGTGTGAGCATTTATTCACTGCTAAAGATGAACTGTTTAAATATCGCCTTGTTCCCTCTGTCTCTGCGTTGCATAATACTGGAATTTTGTTGTGAGTGTTGAGAGATGCTCAGCTTTTACATTTCTACCTGGTTTCCTTTTTTTTTCTTCCTGACCAAATATGACCTAGCAGAAATAAGACATTGTGGAACATTTTTATTAGTAAAAAAAAATTGGTATTGAGGAGTGTTATATTAACTGTACATTATGAGGTTTATTTATTTTTCAATGCTACTATAAAGAATTATCACTGTTAGTTTCATATGTGTGGC
Organism: Stegastes partitus; assembly: GCF_000690725.1. Lineage (NCBI taxonomy): Eukaryota > Metazoa > Chordata > Actinopteri > Pomacentridae > Stegastes > Stegastes partitus. Next base: position 213,750 of record NW_007578202.1, on the reverse strand, counting down.
TATAGTGTCCATAATGTAAGAATATTGTTTATTTTATGGTTGCATAGTCAAAGACTATAGAAAACCTTATTCCCCTGAAAGGCTCTGTGGTTGTGTCAGCTGACTTTCTCTTGAAAAAGTAGTTTGACATTTTGGGAACTGCTTATCCACTTTGTGGTGGAGAGTTAGATGAGAAGATCAATACCACTCTCCAGTGGCTGCATGCAGCTAAGTACATTAACTCAAGTACTGTACTTAACTACAACTTCACTTGAGTATTAACAAATTATACTTGTACTCCGCCGCATTTCAGAAGGACATGTTCTACTTTTAGCTGCTCTAGACAGTGATCTCATAGCTGTAGTGGCCAGCCACGTTGCATATTAAGATTTTGCACACCAAACACAGCACGTTATTATAAAATATGACACGTTGGTACGAGAATAAAAATAAAGTACCAAACAGACGAAAGGATAAAATGAGTTCACTCTCGACGATGCTGCAGCTAGGAAATAGTTTAATACTTACTGCAATAATAGGACTTTTTTTTTCTAACATTGTGATTATAGTCTTTAACTTCATCTTCTCTGAATGGATGCTTTTACTTGTAAAGAAGTATTCTGACACGGAGACATTACATCGCACTTTTACGTAAGGCTTTAACTTAACAAATGAAATGACATAAACATAAAAACACGGCGTTACCTGCATCTGCGGCGTCACTGCTTTAACGCAGCAGAAAGTGGAATATTTCCCTCAGAAGTTCACAGAGACCAAAACTAGTTTGGACACTAAATGTACTGGACTAAACATTTATCAGGTGAACACGACTCCACATAAATAACATTTTTACTGCATAAATGCTGGTCGTATAGATACGCAACTAGGCCCAGCTGCGTTTATAAATGATGCAATTCCAAAAATAACGCTACAGGTAACACCTGGCTAACTGAACTTAGCACAGAGACTGGACACAGGTGGAAACTGCTACCTGCACTGATTGACGTAATCAATACGCAGAACGCAGCACGACCCCTGACTTCACGTCGCTGGTTGCCAGGCAACCGGCCTGTCAAAAAATAACAATAACAAAATAGCGCATCAGAATCCGACCCTTAATCCAGTAAAGATTATGAAGTGTCATTTTCACACATATTTTACCCACAAGTGAATTACTAAGCTTTTGTCCTGTTTGTACTTATATTTTGTTATCTTTGTACATGCTAGCAATATGGCCTACTTCCCGTCTGTGTGCTAAATCAAGCTAACTAGCTGCTAGCTGTAGCACTTTATATAAGAGAATGGTATCCATGTTTTCATCATATTTTCTTTTCCCAAAATGCCAAATGTTTGCTCTCATACCATATACTAAAATGTTTTTTTTTGTTTTTTTTTTTAAGGAGAATTAAATGTGTAAAGTTGGCATTCTTTACCTTTACCTTTCTGGTAAAATTATGTTTGTCCTACTTGAGTATATTTAAATTGTGTTGTAGTGAGTAGTTCCATTACTTCTGACAGCCTGTTTTATTTTCAGACGTGACCAAATAGTTTCAGTCCAAACGAAACAAAACCAGCAAATAAGCGAAGGTGGGCACTGTGTATTTTGGACAAGAGAATAAGAGAATTGGCTCAAGGCTTTGGTTTGCTGGGTTGGGATTTGTATTAGTTGTTTAAAAAAAACATTCTTAGTGGTTTCTGAATTTGCTAATTATGTTCTGTTTGTTAAATAAAATTTAAGTCGGAATCAGTGGCTTTGCCTCGTGTCTTATTTCTAACATTAAAAGGAAGCATTCTGAGCACAGACGGCTCTTCTTTAGATGCAGAGGCAAAGTACATCCTCTACTTTGGTGACTAATTTCGTGACTCAGTCGCAATAAAAGTGAGAACTGACCATTTCCATTTCGCTGTTGTGGTCCTTTTATGTTTCATGCACAGCAGGAAACTGAAGTCTATCCGGCACAGACGGGGAATGAGAGCATTAGTGCTATTACCTTTTTTACAAAATGATACAAACGTTTGATGATAGAATTACCTCTTGCACAAGAAAGATTCAAATTCAGATTCAAATTGGGCTGCAGTTTGTGAACAAAAAGGCGACCATCTCTCAGACGCCTAACGCCCAACACAATCACTCTCCACAGTAGTATACTTGACTAACATCCCGCCATATACTATATGAATAACAAAGGCAAGGGCTTTTAGTAAACGGCTATAACTCACAGAGAAACTGTTTAGAGTAGTGGTATGTAGACCTGGCCAGAGTGAACATCATCTGTTATTTACTACCCTGCGGGCCTGGCTCTAATGCAGCACTGTTTTATGCTGCACTCCAATAGGCACAAATACAGCTCACGACGTCCAGACATGAAACAGGCAGCAGTGGCTGCCGTTCATGGCCAAGTGTTCTCAGAGGTGAGAGGGAAATACACAACCAGGGTCTGTGAAAGTGACATGAATACAGTATATCTCGCCGGTGTCTGTGTACACACAGACTTTCCACTCAGACCTCTCAGTGAACCTGGCTTCGGGCCTTCTGAAGGCTTAAGGGCTTCGCAGATTTGTTTGAGCTGTGTTGTGGTATCTCTTCTAGACAGCTGTTTGGTCAAACGCACACACCGTCTATTAAGGTTTCAAATTTGTATTCCAAAAAGCATGACACTATCGATTTCGAATTTTAACTAGACATCAGACGGTCTGAGTTTGTTCCTCTGTTGTAGCTAAGGCTTTAAGCTGTTGGTGCTCTGTGTGATGTAAAATCTTTTTCCTCAATCAGATTTGAAGCGTCAAGGGACGATCTGCAAGGAGAAGTGTAATTATATTAAAAAAGTACAACTTTGTTCATAGTCCAAAATATCAATTGAGCGGCTTGACTCCTAAGCTATCTAAACACTGGGGTGACGAAGACACAGGTGAAGGTTACTGTGACGCTGAGCCTGGTTTGCACCGAGATGCTGAGTGCTGCTGCCCTCCAGTGGCCAGAAACAAGTCCAGCACCTTGCACACGGGACAGAAACCCCACAGACAAAACATGAGAGATGTGTGATGGGATTAAAAATGTTTCAATACATCACAGAAGACATCCCTTTCAACCGCCCGATCAATACCCAGTAAGTATCTAATCTTTTGTGCTTTATAAATAGTATTGAAAACAGTCTGTAAAGAGGAAAATAATAATGACCTTCTTTCACAGCAGAGCCAAAATATTTCATTTTGACCTTAAAACAATTCAAAAAATTTACAAAAACTCAGCACCAGGCATAGATCCTATTATTTTGTACAAGCAATTTAAAAGTCTTCATTCTCTCGAATAATTATATACATAAACTTGACAAAATGCTCTTTCCGGAGCATTAAATCACATTTTACGGGTGTAATCAGTTTGCTCAGCGGTCAAACTGCAGTTTTTCGGGTCAACAATTAACTTCCACACTCAAGATTAAGTTTTGCTTTTTTTTTCTTCATTCAATTTGAGACACAATGAGTCGCACAACACCTTCATATTAGAAGTTATCAGCCTGTCACTGTGTCGTGATCTTACCTGCACATCTTGCATTTTGTTCTTCTTCTTTCCTACCCCTGTGATTTATCATGTGCATGCACAAATAACACTTTAAGCACAAGTTTACAATGCATGTAAATACACACATTTACAAAGTCAGTAGATAAATGCATTAGAAACGACAATTAGTTCCAAATCAATGAGTGTTGAGGAAACAGCCAGTGGGATGGACATACTCCACATTAGATTTTAGGTGGGAAATCTTATTACATTTTAGACTACAAATCCAATATATTAGAAATGTGCAGCGTCTGACAGCAGAAAACTGCACCAGTGTTTTGATTTGGTGTCTCCCCGATAGTATCTGAAGGTGACGATATTGTCGACTCCAACACCACAATGGTAACTTCAACTTCTGCTTTGTCATTTGATGCTAAATTAAGCAGCCCAGTGACCACAGAATGAAAGCAATCTGAACCAAAGTCAAACGTGCTGGTCGTCCCGAAGCAGAGGCTGGCTTAGTGCTGTGAATGAGAAATGAAGGGAATGCCAGTATGATCTCATTTATTTGCATAACATCATCTCGCTGGTCAAACACTTCAGCTGTGTTGCATATACACAGATGTGGGATTATGTAGATGTAAACACACTCAATGCTGAGATCTTTCATTTATTCCAACTAAGGCATGAATTACTAGTAATTATGGCCTGCGATGAGTGTACATTATGTTGTTTATTATCCGGGACATTAATTTACTATTAATTCAGATGGTAATTACTTCTTTTGCACGACGACTTTCAGAGGTGGCTGCCTTTAAAGACACTTGCGACACTAAACGAATTAGGCTAGTTTTGGTTTACAGCATTGTCTGAATGCATGCCAGTGTGAAAGTACAGCCCATTATTTCATCTTTAATTCTCACTTTCCTGCCATGGGCTATTGACTCAGAACCTCAAAGTACAAAAAAAGAAAAAGTGTTCTTGGAGGCATTAAAATATGATCAGTATCCTATTTTACATAATTAAGATTGTTAAATAACACCAGTTTTGCTCATGAAACCTGAGTTTGGGATCCAGTGTATGAAAGAAAAGTTTAAAAAAGAAAAAAGAACGTACTACTGATTATTCAAAAGTGCATTTATTATAGCAATTCTTTTGGCACTTCAGTTATCATCGTCACTGGTCAAACCGTTAACATAAAACAAAAGTGAGCATCCTCCCCTCCCCTCCGAAAGAAAAGTTAGGTCAAATTTACTGCCCAGCAGAAATTCAAAATGTTATTATGGTTAATAGAGCAGTTAAGTTTAGAAATGTTTAAGCAGTTGTGATTTTCTTTTCAGTAAGAACATCAACAATAATAAAATAAGTATTAATATGATTTTTAAAGAAATGAATAAATATATTTTTCACTGATGTTAGGGAAGTTTTAAGTTTGGACAATTTGCCTCTGAAATGAAAAAGAAGAGCTCATCAGTGAAAGTGTTTAACTTTAAGGGTAAGAAAATACGGCGATAATCAGAGATGCTCACAAATTGTTTCATTAGGACAATACTACACAATTAAATGGATAAAATATTTCACATAAAGATGACATACAGTATAAAGAGATATAAAAACAAAAACAAAAAAAACATGCAGCACCAAGATGAGACTAACACAAAGCAGCTTTGGCAACAACAGAGATTTTCTTTAAGGAAAGGACAAAAAAAAAAAACAAGTTTAATTTCAACAGCTCAAGGCATCGTCAGTATAATGAATCATTTTGAACATGCAGTAAGCTTTTAAATTCTTAAAAGGTGTTTAAAAATTACATTATAAACTTACAGAAAAGGGTTCAAGGAGTAGACACAAAATGACATCTTATTTCAAGTTAAAGGTAACGGCTGGAGAATGTCATTAAATCACTCCTCGGCTCTCTGGTGTTCTCTTTGGCTGTGTCACTAAGTCCCACTATATTGCTCTTAATGCAAAGTCTCAGGCACTGTATCATGTAGACTCATTTTACCAGATGTCTCATTTCATTTCAAAGTTAAAATTTGATCTGGCTGCTTGTTTTGGCAAAGGTACCGGGTAAGATTTCAATCCTAACTTAACTTCTTAGGGTTAGCCTTTTTTCACAAAATAAATGCATCTGTTAGAGTAGTCTTTACACGCATGTCCAGAGTTCTGCCAGCTCCACACATGAGTGCTAGTGCTTTTTCTCGAGGTAATTTGAGGGAACCCATCCTTTCCTCGGTCTGCCATTGTCCAGAACCTTGCAGTACCACCAGCCATTGGGGTTTCTTTCGAGAACCTCCAGGCTCGTCCCCTCAGGAAACCCCATTGTCTCCTCGTCACCATGGTAATCTGCTATGGAGACATACACCTCTCTGAGGTTGTTATGGATGATGTGGGGCTTGGGTTTCACTGTGGATACAGGGAGGGCATTCTTCGGAGAGCTCAGGCCGAGGGATTCAGAGCTGCCGGTACCGGATCTGTTCCTGTTGGGCAGTGCTATGTTGTTTGGTGCCAGGCTGCGGGGCACAGTGCCAAAAGAGGCATTGCGTCGCACTGTGGGGCTGGCGCGTGGGTGGTCTGTTGAATTGAGGGACTCATTTCTCCTGAGAGAGCCAACAGGGCTGGGACCGTCTCTGATTGGGGCTGAGATGAAGACAGACTGAGGTCTGACAACCTGCTGCTGTTTGGTGCTGTTCTGCTTCAGCGAGCCAAACAAGCTGTTGGGTTTGGAGAGGCCACCAGGAGGCTTTGAGGGGATTGGAGGGGTGACTTTCTTTAGGTTCTGGTTGATGTTGTTCAGCGCCCTCACCCTTTGTTCGTTCTTCTCCAGGCTGTTGGACTTGCTGAGGCTTCCAGGTTTGGTCGGGGTGCCGTCAGATTCAGATCCTGCTATGTCATCTTGTTGCCTGACGGGCTCTAGGTAATAAGTTGGAGCCCAACCCTCTGCATCTCCCCAACGGATATACCACCAACCACTTTCCTGCTTCTCCAGTACCTCCACCTCCACTCCAGCAGGAAAGCTGAGCTCAGACTCTTGAACCTTCTCATAGGGATCTGTGGTGCGATACAGGCAGCAGCCTTCCAGGTCAGAGTCTCCCCGGCTGCCTTTAGAATAGATGGAGGAGAGATCGGATGTGCTCTGAGAAGAGAACGAGTCCTCAGAGGAAATGACGGAAGCTGTCTCTGAGTCCTCACCTTTAGTTTTGGTGCCGTTCTTCAGCTGCCCTGTTGGCCGCAGCTGTCTTCTTAAGGTGCTGATGTCCATCTTCTCTGCACTGGACGCCTTGGCTAGCTGGGGTTTAGGCCTCACCACTGGCCTTAGCTTAGAGGAAGACTTGGTGGAGGAGGATGCCTTGCTCTCCTCTTGGTCTTTCTTTGGTCTCGACAGATCTGGGGTGGACTCAGTGGAGGCAGATTTTGGACTGGATGCCTCCTCCGCTTTGTTTGAAAATGGGCTCCCATTCAAGTCGATCTTGAGCTTGTTGCCTGCAGGTCTCCATCCACCTGATGTTGGGTTTGCAGTCTTGCCAGATTCTGAAAAGACACTTGTCTTGGAGGAGTTTGAGTCCCTGCTGCACTGCCTCTCTGGGGTCTCCCTGAAGAGCCGGAAGCCATCATTCTCATAGATACATTCTTCTTCTCCCTCTGCCTCCCCCTCTGCCTCGTGACCATCTTCAAATGACTCACCCATCTTGAAGGAGGCACTGTGGAGCGATGAAGCTGGAGAGGGCTTGGAGGACAGATGAGATCCCCTCTCGGAGGAAGTGTCTTCATTCTTTGCATCCACCAAGGAACCTTCTCCCCTCAGAAACTCAAACTCAGACTCCAGGTCCAGATCACCAATGGCAGGGACATCATATTCTGGCTCTTCATACACCGGTCTCCCAGGTGACACAGGAGACTCTGGGGCCTCAGACCCGGGGCTGCTGGGAGGTGCAGTCTCCACTGAGTCCTGTTTTTTGACTGGTGGAGCTGGAGGTGGAACCTTTGGGCGGCACAGAGTGCTTGTTCTGCGATTCAGGTTGGGCTTTTTACGTTTGTCGATGTAGGAGCAGGGAGCCCAGCCTTCCTTCTCCCCTATCTGTACATACCACCAGCCACCAGAGTTCTTCTCAATGACCTAAAATACACATACCAAAAAGAGGTAAATCTTCATGTGAGGGCAGTTTTAGATATTTTAATTTGATTTAGATATTCCCTGTGAAACCACAGAAGTGTTATTGGGCAATGATGAATAAATTAACTCTGCAAAAGATACATGGTTGGAGCTCGAGTTTCTGATTATGTTGCTTTAGAAGTTTAGCTTGAAAAACAGTTCTTACCTCTGCTTTCTGTCCTCCGTTGAAACTAATACCATCAGATATACAGGACTGGAAATCTGCAATGGTGTAGTACTCTGCTTCAACTGTAGGGGGCTCTGGTGGGGAGGGCAACTGAAATCCCTAAGTGCAAATAAAATAGACATTTAGAGTCAGTGGTGGAAAGTACAGCAACCACATCTACTCAAGTATTGCGCTTATGCCCAGGTATAAAGTAGTTTTACTTGAGTATCTCCAATGCTACTGTATATTTACACTCCCCAAGACATTAGAGGAACACATTATTTGCTTTTAATCCACTTTATTCATATGACAGCTTCTTTTCTTTTTCTTCTTTTGTAGTTTCTTTCCATCCAGATTTGCAGTATATATAAAATGATCTTTCAAAATAGAGTGCATTCTCAAAGAATTGAGAAAAAGAACATATATATATGTTTTTTTTAATTTCACAAAAAGCAGAGATTAGAGAGGTCAAAAAACTAATTCCACTTTGCTTTTTCTTCTTTTTAACCCAATTTGTCATCACACAAGCTCTATGATTTATCTTGTAACTCCAACACAAAGCTGTTACCTAGTTGCTGTATGCCTCCAAGTACAGGACATTAACTTACATTGAACTAAATTTACATTAATAATATAATGCACTTCTAACATTTTGCCCTCATGATCTTTTCCACTTAAGATTCATTGGTTTGTTCTTTACTCATCAACGAAAAACAAACTCTACACACAGTCATTTACAATTACTAACAAATTGCATCCATTCACTCTCTTTCAAACTTCATTATCTTAATAAACTGATAATTAGGACTAAATGATCAGAGAGATGGATGGATGTCTGAAATATCAAACAGTCTTACCAGGGTTGCATCTCTCCGTGGAGGAGGTTTCTGCCTGAGAACGGGAGAACCTGTTATAAACCAAAAAACATACAAGGTTATTTGGTTACCTTAAATAACAGATGCATATCTATCTAAACTGACATTGACGTGACTAACCAATTTCCACGCGGTGTGGGGCAATACGGGCTATCGCTGGTGAAGCAGGCTCGGCTTTGCTTTTTCCATCTTGCGGGGCATTAACAGGACTTGAGTCGGCGCAGGGCATCGGCAAGCTGATCTCCTTCTTGGCGACCTGGGGACTCTCTGGGACACCTTCAGTCTGCACATCTTTCTCACTCAAAGCTTTCTTGTTCAGCAGGTTGCTGATTTCCATGATGTTTCCGATGATCTCCACTGGCCCTGTCACATTCTTCTTGCGGGGAGAGAAGTCCTCCTTCACTTTCTTGAGGTAAGAGGCCGGAGCCCAGCCCTCCTTGTCCTGGTACCTGTGAAGGAAGTTCAAAGAGAAAATTACAGAAGCACCAACTTTTTGTAATGAAAGAAATAGGATGTAGGAAAAAAATGTCCAAAACATGTGGGCAGAAGCATACCTGATGAACCACCAGCCTTCCAGGTTCTTCTGAATCACCTCCACAATGACTCCTTTCTCAAAAGCAATTTCATCCTTGCCCTGGCTCGTGTAAGGCTGCACTGTTACGTACTTCTCTTCTGCAAAAGCCAGAGCAGAGAAGGACGACATAGCTAAGATTTTGACAGCTGTGAGACCTTTTAAAACAAAATAATCAATGGGATAAAAAATCTTTTCTATGGACTTTATATATTTATAAGACTCTTCTGCAGTAATGAGAGACATGAGTGAATAAATAATTACCATTACATCATGCAGCAATATGGAATGACAGATTCTCTAGTGAGACATTGGCACCAGATTTGTGATATGATACGACAGAAGACGTGTATCGTTCTTTTTTTGTATCTTTCTCTGGATCTGATTTCTGGCAGTATCTTCAGCTGCCAGATGTGCGAACGGATGTGTCGCATGTGTATGTGTTCAGATGTTCTTTGGCATTTGCCTTTAACTTTCTGTTAAACTGAGAACTTTATAATACAGTGAATAACTACAACACAATAAAGTACTAACTTATAAAATACATAATTTGCCATTTTAGCAGCATGAATGTCTCTAGAGTTACACAGGTGGGATGCGTTGTATATTAGATAATCGTTTAGCAATGTATCGCGTAGCAAAAAAAACTACTTGTGGTGTCAGATATCATGGGCAAAGCATTACGGCAGAATTGTATTTCGAGTTCCAGCCCGATTCCCAACACAAATAAGGAGCACTGGGGCGCCCTGGTGGTGGAGGATAGGTTCACATTGTTTCGAGTCGAGCCTTAAAATAATACTCGTCTAACCGTGCCTACATTGAGCGCGCTGCTGGTGAGTAAGCGATGGGAAACAAAACAGTCCCATCATGTGAAAAAGAAAATTCACAGTTCAGACAAAGTTGATAAAAGTTAGAAAAACAAAACAGGTATCTTCTTCCCTCTTTTTATTACTGTCCCTCCAGCACAGCTCAGCAAGGAAACACTGTCTGTGGAAAGAGGAAATTTGGCAGAAAGAAGACCAAGTCTGAAAAACACGCACTTGATTTAACCTCGCATTAGCTTCAACTCCATTTAGGAATTTATTTTGTGTCCCTCAACACTTTAAGCACTTTAGGGAAGGATCTGTTTGTGTAAAGTGTGGACAAAACAGAGATCAAAGATGCTTTCAATGTACATATCAGCATTCAGTATTGTTTTAAGACCTTCTCTCTGTGCCTCCTCATTATCTTTCATCCCCCTACTATCAGTTATCCATTACAGGCTTAAATGCCCGTAATGAGATTAAATGAAATGTGCCGTAATATCAAGCACTCTATAGCTGAAATACAAAGTGTATTGACTGAGGGAAACTGCTGCACATTGGCCACACTAGTGTCCTAGCAGTGTCCTTGGCTTTGTGACAGGGAGCATCTCCTAACTCAGCACATAATAGAGAGAACAGGCACCACACTGATTTATGCATTCCCATGAGGCCAAGGGGCAGAGCAAAGTCATCATTTCCTGTCATTATGGCAATTCCTGTCTAAACACAGACAGCCCAGAGAGAAGAGGTGTGTTCAAATAGGAGAAGAGCACATAAAAAGCTCTTATGTATGCTGTCCTCACAGTGAGTACACAGGAATCAACACTGCGGTGACAAATTATTCCTTTTTTCCTTTTCCTCCACCCATTTCCAAGGTTGTGTAGGAGCAGGATGGTTTTTCTTTACTTCCACATACTCCATGGGTAAAGGATATTTCTGTACGCTTTATTTTCCTTTTGCCTGCTTCTTCCGGCCTCTTTGTGTCGGGGGCTGGTAGATCGTTTTTCTCTCGCCAACTTCTTTCAAACAATATCCAGCAGTGCAATGAAGGGAAATTCTGAATCAGATGTTATGTTAACCACAACATGCATCGCCTGCATCAGTTATAAATTATTCGTGTGGAGTCAGCAAATATCTTTTTTTTTTTTTTTTTTCTACGCAAAGCAGGATTTCAGTCATAGGGTGGAAACAACTCTCTCTCTCCACTCCAGAGAGCAGCATGCACTGCCAAGCACAAAGTTTGGGCTGAACTCAATAGCCTATCCTCACCCCTCTGTCAGTACTCCAAATGCATCTCCTGTGAAAAAAAAAAAAAAGCCTTGGCGTTGCGAAGGAGAACATGTGCAAGCTTGTGACTGAGTATGATTTTCTTGCTAGCTAAGTGGGACATTATTAAGGCACTTTGTTTATCAGTCAATACTGGTTGCTATCTGCACCGCAGCAGGATAAATGTCTGTTTCTACACTTTGGTAAAACACACTCATTAGAAATCTACATGCACGCTTCATTTGCTCATAAAAAGCAAAATATGGCTCCAAAATGCCGCATAAGGCATTCCAAAGTCTATTACGCAACTACTTTCAGATGAGTGGGTAGTGTTTTTTTATTTTTTTTATTTCTATGATTCTGAGAAGATTGGTTTTGGCACACAGTGTGTAATTATAACGAAAATGCTTACACGGAGCAATTTTGTAACATAATTTGGGCTTAGCATCAATAATTGGTGTATATAAAGTTGCTGATTTCACCTTTGCTTTCCAGGCTCATTTCATATTAATGTCAGTTAGTGGTTAGTTGCGGCGGATTGTGGCTCATGATAAATGCATTTGCTGGAAGACAACACGAGATGCAAGACTCAGCAAATATGTGCATGTGGAGAGGGGACAAGTAGAGCCATGTGATAAAAGACAATAAATGAGGATGGGTGAGGAGAACAATAACAGAGGGAGGGAGGGAGGAAGGGAGTGAGGGAGGTGATGCAGCATCTATCTTGGTTCACCTCGGCTCTGCTGCCTGCTGATGACACCCCCCAACGTCCATCTCCGGTCCAGCCTCTTCAGATGAGCCTTATGTCGCTTAGTAACTGACACACACACACACACGGTGACCAGACGACAAACAAACAAACAAAACACGGAGACATGAAGTACAAATGTTACACAAACACACAGCACATGAATGACGCGGAGCCAAAAGAGGCCCGTTATTAGCTACGTGGAGGACATGAAAACAAGACCACAAAGCAAAAACACGGTGGACAGTTAAGAGTGGATGGATGAAGGTTACAGAGGAAGTGTTAAACCGAGACATCTTCTCCGTGGCTTGTAATTAGGATGTTGTTAGCAAGGTTTTCCCATCCTGTTGTGTTAGAGCATCTGGGGCACACATTGCTGCAGCAGGAATGCTATCCAATTAATAGAGCAGCTGAGAGCACCGCTGGTTGGAAATGTGAGCCTCAGAAGGTCTGTATTTTGTAGATAATGAAATGGCAACGACTTCTGACAGCTGACAGGTTTTTTGTCAAAATGTTAATAAAAGATCCTTGTCATCACTAAATACTCTTCTTAATTTCCAATGATGGAAATACCAGACAGAATCTAAGAGACAGGCAGTTGATTATCTTTAAGTTAAAAAAAAATTACTTCAAGTGCTATTATGACAATTAATAGAGATTTTTAAGGAATTATTTGACATTGTAGGAATGGCTTTCCAGTTAAAGAGAAGCTCTAATGCCCGAACCATAAATCTTAAGCTACCGTAAGCAGCCGATTAGCTTGTTTGTTTAAATGTACACAACCCAAAGTGTAAAAACACAGGTTTGCTGTCTCAAAGGGGATTATGTATGAAGCCATATCTCCACCAGTGTCCACTAGTTGCCTGGCAACTGTTCAAAGGGAAGAAATAATCTGTCACATAACGCCTCATAAGGTGGCAAATTGTAGTCCTGCACTTCAGTTTGATCAAACAAACTAGATAGAAGCTATTTAGATCTGCTGGTAGGCTGATCTGTTGCACATATGCAGGGTGGCTGTTTATCCCATTTTTTCCGGTCTGTATGCAAAGCTACGGTGACCAGCTGCTCGCCTCGGTGTCATACTTGTATAGACATTATGTGTCAGTATGAGTGGTATCAGTTTCCAAATCTAACTGTCAGGCAGCAAACAAGCAGATTTCACAAAAGCATTCTGTTTATTTCTCTATAGGATTCGAGCAAAACGGGGAGGCAGAGGATGTTTATCCACTTCTATCAGTTGGTAAACTCACCATCAGAACCTGTCTGAGCTTTAAACAGGTCTTAGGTTTTAGCTTTTTTAAGAAACTATCGCAAACTTCAAATCCAGAAATTTGCGCCTCGTTCTGTGACAATGGTAAGACACGGACTGCTGAAGACCACAGAACTGACAAAGAGATGCTTTATGAGTTTTCATGCCAGTGCCATGACTGAGTAGACACATAAACATTAATTACACTGACAGATTGTCCATCCAGAAAGCCTCTGGCAGCTCACTCAGCTATCAAACCTCAGCTATCTCCAATAGAGCAGATTGAAGAGCATTGAGTGCAGATGTTTGCATTTAGGTATGTGTGTGTGTGTGTGTGTGTGTGTGTGTATACCTGTTGAAATCTTTTGGTGATAAAAACATATTCTGTGAGTCCAAATAGGGAAAATTGGGCATTTTAACACTTTTAACATACTGTAAAACAGGAACACAGTCAAGCCTTGTGCATTCTCTCACTTTCTCCATCCTTGAGTCATAAGATATACAACACCAAGGGGATCCTGGCTTCCATTGTTACAGAGCACACCAATTGTACAGCAAAAGATGTTTGGCCAGAGTGCTGGAAAATCTTGATGTTTGTTTGGAAGTGTAATACGCAACTTAATTATTTCCGTGCCTCCAGTTTGTTGGGTTTTCTCTAACAAAATGTTGCATAAATCTTAACAAATATGCTGCAGTTTCTGCACTACCTGTCAAAACGATCAAAGTCTGCGTACGTGACACTAATTGAGCCCTATTGGTCAGAGATTAAAATGTTTTTTTTCTTTAATACTTGAAAATGGTTGAAAATGAGACAGCATGAGCCGTAAGTACGCGGCTTGATAACTGTATCTGACAGGGCTGTCAGGATGATTGGACGCTGCATTCAGCTTCACACGGCAGCTTTATACATTCTGGCAAACCAAACGCCACATAGGTGTGTTAGCTATCAAGGTTTTGGATCCCGCTCTGACTCCGGTTAGCTCATGAAACTTAACATCAACACTTATCCGCAATCCACAACGATGAGCAGACGTTGCATGAAAAAGCGGAAGTTGTGTCAGAGCCTGCATTCATTAACGTTAACTGTAATTTAAAGAGCGCAGCTGGTTAAAAGCTCTGTCTTCTTCAGTATTGCTGATGAAAACACATGCTTCTTTCATGAGCTCACCCCATGGCGGCCATATCATTTAATACTACTCTGTGTCGTCCCTGTACAGTGCATCACTGTACAGCACATCACTTCAGAGATTGTGGTCTGGCCTCTCCTGGCACTCCTCCTTGCTGTTTACTCAGGTCTGAATCTACACTCTGTTGAAGTGTGCTTATGATGGCAGGCAGACAGAGAGAGGTGTTCAGCCTCAGCTGTTAGCGTAGGCCGGCAGCGGTGAAGTAGGGCCGAGTTTTCTCCATTTTGTCACAGATCAAAGCCTGGGGATTTAGGGCAGAGGTGGTGACTGTGTGTGGGTATATAACAGAGTGTGTGAGGTAGTGTTTGTGGGTGTGGGTGGGCAGAGACAGGAGCATTTGCAGTAATTTACCCTCCCCAGCTTTCGAGGCGCCAAGCTCCAAGTCGTCCCGTGTGCCACTGTGGGAGTTGAGATAGGTAGCGGGGACCCAACCCTGCTCCTCTGCGGTGCTGACAAACCACCAACCTGTGGAAACATACACAAACTGAAAAATCACCAGGAATACGTAGGGCACACCGACATTAGACAAACATCTCATACAACGCATTGCACAGCAAGATGCAGTAGGTGTGGCCTAAACTTTGTGTCTTCAGAGGTTTGGAAAATTTGTGGCGATTTTGCAGTTGATTTTTGGCCTTAGATAAGGTTCCCCAGGCCAAAAAGTGCACACAATAAATCTCTACAAAGACAGATGAAAAATGAACACAGATGACATGTACTGATGTGAACATAGATCTTCTAGTCTGGCTTATAACCCCGCTGAATCACTTCATCTTTGTTTTAGTGTTTGAGCCCTTATTTGATAAAATATCTCAAATCACAGGGATGAGCTACAAATGAACATGAACATGAGGAACCTGACTGCGTTGCCAGCAGAATCTATAACCGCGGTCAGGGCCAAGAACATCAGAGGGAGCATCGCCTGGCCGTGGCTCCGCTCGTGACAAGGTCTTGTTTGGCCTGGGTTTCATCAGGATCAGTCATGATTTCAGTGGGCAGGACACTGTTGAGGTTCTGAAAAATATCTGTTTGCAGCGTTGCAGCTGATTTGAATTGGTTCTTCAGGGTATGACAGCATTGCTCTATAGGAAAAATACCTCAGCTGGAGGTATTTCAGTTTAAAATTGGACCTGAATCAAGCGAGTAGATAGGGTGATCTGTGTGAGTCCATATATGCGCTCATCAGAACATTTTCAACCGACACTAAATCAGCCACTTCTTTTCACCATATTGGAAAAAAGTCACCCCACATTTGGAAGGCTGTGTAAACGCTTTGCGAAAGACCTGGGTGACAAATTTGGCAGAAAAGCTGTCCTATATGTGGTATGCCACACACACACAGACACACACACACGCTATTTGTTGTGGTAACAGGAGTACAATATGGCTGACAGCTGTCTGGACAACCCATAAAGACCATAGGAGTGTTCCATGACACTTTCACAGCTGGTCCAGTCCTCTGGTGTACATTTTTCTTCAGAAGTGTTGTGTTATGAGGCAGTTTAGTTGCACACGGTTAATAAAAAGAGGCAGAATGTATTATGGTCGCAGCAGAAGGAAGATGTATTGGTTAATTAGTGATCTGGCAAAGGACAACGCGAAATTATAGGATGCTAATAAGGAAATAAAAGCAAAAACAGTGTGAAACGTGTTGTAATTACGTTCTTAATTTTTGCGGGCATGCATAGCAATTAGACAGGTAGTAATTAAAGGCCTCTATGGATCAGAAGTGGTTACATGCTGTGTTCTAGGTAGACAGGACGGTACACAGGGATTCCCCCTTTCATCAGTGTTGAGGACTTCCTCTGTTTGAAATTGACAATATACAAAACATCACATCTGCTGCATCGTGGCATTTTGTGTAACAGCAAAACAAACCAGAATGGAGATGCAAACCTCTGCCAACAATGAGCAACTACTCAACCTGCTGCTGAAGTCAAAAACATCATAGCTGTCATTACAACTTAATGATTGCTGCTAAGACGACCGTAGGATTGGGAATCAGGTTCCGGCTATTTCATGTATAGTTACAAAGACTCACTAACTGTTTAATGCTGGCAATCCCAATTTCTGATGACGAACATAACTGAATCAAATTGATTCCCTGGCCATCTGTCCACCAAATTAAACTGGAATCTAGAAGAACTACAGATACCCTGCTGACAGACTAATGCAAGAGTTTCTCAGTGGAAGCAATAACAGACAAAATCTTTCCAGGCCTTTTTGGAACTTACGCATGCAATCTCTGTGATTCATGTCAAGGATGATTCATTTAATTGATGACTACACAATAACAGCGAGAAAAAGAAAAAAACAAAAACTTGATCAGCTGTACAGTGGGGCTATTTTGCATAGAGTTAGGGTGGGGCCAGATAGGAGGATGTTGTTTGGCTCTGAGCACACTCCTGGCTAGGGCTCAGGGACATAACAAGCCATGTAATGTGCTCAGTCTTTGCACCAAAGCTTTGGCTTGAACAAAAGCCCACGCCAATAAATCAGGCCGAGACTGCGAGCCACAAAAAGCACAAAATGGTATCTACAACCATCTGAAGGACTTAAAATTCAGATTCTTTTCTTTATTCAGTGGAATTAAACGCTTGTGAGAAGATTCAAGTATTATATCTAATTTGACATTAATTACGAGGACATCATCATTTTAAATTGAATTAATTGCGGCAAAATTTTGCAATAGTTCATTAAGTCTTTGAAACGTTTAAATGCATCTCATGCGTTGTGTTTAATGGCCAGCGAAGGGCAATATCAACTATTAATGGTACATTAAACTGAATCAACCATTATACAGAGAGGTCTGCTTGGAAGGAGAAAGAAAGTCTGGGGTTAACTCAGTAAAGACAAAAAAATAAAAAATAAACCCACGTTTGCAAATTGCCATTTTCACACTGACATTTCAGCGGAAGGTAAATGTCATGTTCACTTTAGCAAACTGACACAGGATGCAAATGAAAGCAAATATAAGAATAGAGTGTAGGGATGTACTTTAATTGTGAGCACTTAGCTGTAAGTCGGAATATACATACTGCACAAAGACATGCTGCTGCTATAAAAGGCCTGAGTAAATAAGTGTTGTTAGTGATGGCTAGGGCGGCTTTCCCCTGTATTTTTCAACCATCCTTCCATATGGCAGGTGCTTAGGCTAAGCTCACTGAACCTCAAAAGAAGCAATAAAAGTAAACCAAAAGTGCACACACATTACGCAAGTGCTGATTTCCTGGCTATTGCAGGTTTATATCAGACAGGTTGCAATTACATGAAATGTAGGGAAAGAAAACACTGTTTGGCGTCTTTCAACACTTTCACAGAGTGACTGCTACATAGTTGATGTGTACCGGCAACACAAAATGACAGCTTTCAGAAACCATGTGGTGGACATGAACTCATTCAATCTATATGTAAAGCTTAGGGTTTTGGATTTCAAATGAAACGACCTATCACCGCCACATAACATGTTTTATGTTGTGATAACTCTTCTGGAATTTCTTCATTCCATAAAGGCTAGGTGGCAAATGTGATTCTTCACTTTTGGACAACTTCATTCTTGACAGGGTTATCATTTGCACCGCCTGAACACAAACCTTCAGCTGCGGTCATTACAAAAGAAACAGCTGTTTTGTGGGTCTCCTCCTGCCAAGACAGCAATTTTGCAGTATTACACAATGACTAACATTTCGATGAAATCATACTGGTAAGTCGGCATGCTTTTCTGAAATTTGTTAAGCTTCATGTTACCGCAGTATGACCTAGAAGGCTTCAACCGGTTGGGTATTAAAATCTCAGACTATAGAGATTTTAATACCAAACAGATTGTAAGTTTGTAGACTCTGCTATCAGACAAAGGATTAATTGTAGCATGACAAAAATGCAAAATGAGCTTGCATTATTGAAAAGCAGCAGTGAGAAAGTAAAACTCCTGCAGGGTGAATGAATGAAGAGGTGGATTCAGCTGCTGAAAGGTGAAATGGCTGATAATGGAAAGGAGATTAAGAGAGTAATGTGCGCTCTCTCTCCTCCTCGCTTCCGATTAACTGTACAGATGTGGGAGAAACGAATGACGGAAGCATACCTTATGTCTGGAAATACGCGTGAGTGAGTTTTGTACGAGTGCACCTATCTGCACGTTTGTCTGATTCTGATTCATCGGCTGTTTTGGTTCCCACAACAAAGAAAGCAGACGTACATTACTAAGCTACACCTGCATCTTTAATGTTGCTTGTGTATCATCTCTTGTTGTCTTTGATCAGTCTGTATCACAACCTGTTTTTCTCCATGTCTTACTGCCTCGCTATAAAAAAAGTTTTAAAAAATCTTGGAAAGCTGCTGCACAGTTTTAACCACAAAGGAAAAAAAGAAGACAGCCAAATGCTGACTGGCAATACACTTTGCTAAACATTATTCAATAATACGATTATAGCTACTTAGTCAACATCCTGAGTAAATCAAAAAAGCTTTTAAAGTGTTTGAGCAGAGTTTAGTTTTGTAACCTTCACCGTTTTGGGGTCAGTGTTTGCATAAGACAATAGCTAAGCCCACAACCCTCCAGTGGAGATCTCATATAACACCCTCACACTATAGGATCAGGACCACAGACATGAGCCTCAAATGTTACAGCCTCAGAGAGGAGTTTGTCTCCACAACAGTGCTGTTTTGCACTACAAGGACACCAAGACAAAGTCAGCGTTTTAAGCAAAGGGCGAGTTGTAACTAATTTTGTACCTCAGCTGCCTGCTGTGAGGTGCACAACTCTGCAAGTAAATGCCTGCTTCATCCCAATTATCTCCTCTTTTTACTAAAAGAAAACGATGTTGTCAGCCTATTTCAGACAGCATGATAGAAACAGATCCAGATTTAACAGTTTCACATTTGGGGAGTTAGATGAAAAGTCAATCTGTTCATTACATATACAGCCAGCCGCTGGTTAGATTTGCCGAGAACAAAGAAGCACAAGGAAACAGCAAGCTTGCACTGGCCGGCAGTAACAAAATCCATCTCCCAGCACCTCTAAAGTTCACATTTTATCTTTTAATGTCCTCAGATCTCGACTGGTTGCCTGGCAAATTGTCATTTAACAATTTTGTTTTGGTATGGATTAAACCAAGCAGCTTATCACATGTTAATTAGGAAGCTTTAGAGGTGACAGAGGCGGTCTAGCTGTTCCCCCTGTTCCCAGTCATTTGGCTGACATAAGCTAACCTGCTGATGGATGTAGCTTCATATTGAACACACAGATAAGTTACAGCTTTCTCATCTCTCCTCCAATAAGAGAATAATAAGCATTTCCCCACCACCACCAAAAAAGTCACATTGTTTTAACTGAATTTGATGAACATATTTCAAAACTCCATTGAGTGAATAAGAAAGCTCTGTGCTGTAAGTTGAGCTGTTTTGCAGAAATGTAGAAATGCAAGATGAAAAGACTACCGACAAAGATATGACTCTATTACATATGTAAACAGATGCCCCTTCCAAACTTCTATGGAGCTGTCCTTTTACTTAACCTATAGCATATTCCGTTCCTGGAAGCGCAGATGCAGCGGGCAGACGTATAATAGGAGCAGACAGTATTTCTAAGCTCTATTTGTCTCGCATACATCTGGAAACTCTATCAGCTTTAAGACCCATGCTTCATTTTTACTGTAATCAACAACAGATTCTCAGCTGCAACAAAGTAACTGGATTTATACCATGTCGGTCTTTTCCTAAGGTGAGTGGAAAACCCATGAAACAATGCTGCAATCTATGAACACAATCAATCAAGTCTAATTCTTAAGCAATGACATTTACAACACAATGCGACACTGCAATGCTCCGTAATCCCTACAAATTTATCGTTAACACAAACAGGCTTATGGCTGTAATGAAATTTGAAATCAACATTGCTTTGTGCTTTGGAGTAACTCCTCACAAAAGAGTTCTAGCATGAATATGAGAACCACAGATTCAGCAGCACGAGGAAAGGGTGTTTTTTTTTTTTTCACAACCTGAAATGATGAGGAATGCAGGGGCTCAGCAGTCCTGCAGATATCTGACACCACTGTTGAGTAGAGCAGGAGAAAACCCCATTCATTTCCAGCTTCTGTATTTATTAACAGTAGATCCTGTATCAAAGCACAAGGGGGAAGGTATCCAGCCCAATACACACACTTCCAGTTTTCATAAAACACTGGGTTTCAATTACCTGGGTGGCTCTGGTACGTGGAGGAGGGGGCAAGAACAGCACAAAACGACTTTCAAGAGCTAATGTTGACCTAAGGAACAACCTTCACTCCCTCCCAGCCTCTGAAAGGATCCCCTCATGGTCTCGACGAAGCAGTAGCCCCTGGCTTGTGTGCACTCTAGGCTCCACTGATTTGGAGACACAGCAGTCCTTGAGTGTCTGAAAGCCCACCCCTTAAAACGCAACTCAATGGTCAATTCTTAAGTGAAAGAGAGGCACCATTTTGGCTCCACAGACTGATTTCTGTACACTATTATTACCACTATTACTGCCACTTAAATCCTGTTATCGCTCGTGTTTTTCACCTTCAGCGCCTGTGTGACAAGATGCAAGAAAATAAAGCAGTAAAAACCTATGTTCAAAATGCCTGTTACGAACCTCCCATCTGAGTTTCCATATCTAAAAATACAGGATAAGGTCAATTTCTTGAGATGGTCATTAGTACTTCCTATGTTAGGCCGAAAGAATGTGAAGGATGGCGATTACTCTGAGTGGATAATGTGTCTTCCATCTGCTGGTGCAACTTCTGCTTAAAAAACACATTTAACACTTGGCACGTTTTCTGTATCATGTCTTTGGTGGTTCGTTGACAAGAATTATAGGGTTTTTCCTACATTATACAAGGAAACATGGTCTTGCTGAAACTGCACATACCAAAATTGGAAAACTGAAGGTTTGAGCACTGCCAGCCCCTGAAGCTCAACACTGACCTTGCCGTTTATACTGCTGCACATCAGAGACAGAAAAATTGCAGTAAACATAATGCTGTCACACTTGAAGGAACCATCGTAGATAAAATCTGCAAGATAATTGCAGTTATCTTGTTTATTGAGTATTACGATAGAACACGTTTTGGTGCTATAGAAGAAAGCCAACTGTCATTTTAATAAGCTGTAATCTGTGCAACACATCCCAGAAGAAACAATAAATACTGTTGATTGCCGGCTTCAACAAAATACACAGTAAATTAGCTTTATCAAGGTCATGTTCTCCTTCTTTTTTGTTGTCTGCATGATAGCGTAGGCGTATACATCCATGCAAGCAGCCCTATGAGGCTGTGCTAAGGCACCGTGGTGCTTTGAACTAAATGCTAATGGTAAAATGCTGAAAGATAATAAGCGAATACGACGTTTACTATATTTGCCATGTTAGCATGCTTAGATTTGAACTATAGATTTGTCTGAAGGGGATACAATTAGTTTTGCAGGTGTTTGGTCGTGAAGTCAAGTACTAGAGTTTATGGTGGCACCAGATAAACAGTTGAGATTTTTCTTGAGGGGAACATGAAGGTCTACGCCAAAGCTAATGGCGGTCTATCCACGTATTGTAAAGGATTTTACTGGAAGCCTCCTGGTGGCATTCTGGATGACACTTTGGACCACGTGGCTATCGGCGCCAAACTACAGTTCTATCCATCTAGCAGT
Source organism: Stegastes partitus (assembly GCF_000690725.1). Taxonomy (NCBI): domain Eukaryota; kingdom Metazoa; phylum Chordata; class Actinopteri; family Pomacentridae; genus Stegastes; species Stegastes partitus. Next base: position 191,598 of record NW_007578202.1, on the reverse strand, counting down.
TGTTGAGACATTTATTTTGGACCAAAGCAGTAGACTGTGAGACTGCAAGTTTTGTAAAAAAATGTTCAAAAAACAAGTTGATTACACTCTAGTATTTATCTGAATCTTGAATGTTCGCCATTTCCTAAATACTGCTATATAATTTTATAGATAGCATTAAAATTTACTGGCATAATCCTTCTAAGAGAAACATTGGGTCTCTGTTCTTGCAGTGAACACTAGATGAAGAAGAATCCGCCTCTCTCAACATCAAGCTCCTGCTGAGCTTAGCCCTGAGATCATCTTGCTTCCAGCTTGGACACAAGACAGCAGAAATATTACTGTATTGGTACATTTTTCCATGTGACGATACAACCGACATCCTGCACATCAATCATGCCATGCTGAGGGCCAGATCTGTTTAATCTGCCAGCAGTCTCTATGGGCTTTCAGCCAGGCAGTCCAACATCACCTGCAGGAATACCCCTTTCTTTCCGGCTTCTCTATGAAGCATTGTCCAACATTAAATCATTGTTGCTTGTGAAGCCAGAAAGGCCAATTTTACACAAGATTACTCTCTTGGAAAGTGACTCTTCCTGAAATTCCATTTACTCCACCCTGCTTATGTAAGCTGGGAGGAGCGGTAGAGATACAAAACATACTGTATATAGGTGTTGCCAGGGGGCCTTGGGGGAAATGGAGGGACTGATGGTGTTAGTTGGACCCTCCGAAACAGAAAGGCATTCCTGGAGTTCATTTGGCACATTATCATTCATAGAGGCTGAACTAGTTTTGGAATGGAACCCTGACTGTGTCCACACAGGACTGAAGGCAAAATGCCTGACACTGCTTTTGAGGTGGAGGCAAGCCGGCTGCAATAAATACAATATTTCCAGAAGTGCCTGCAAATTATTTTTTCCTTTCCTACATGCTCAATTAAAGGGCAAAGTTTAAACCACTGAATACAGAGCATTTGAACTGACCAACAAGGCTGCTAGCTTAGCTTTGGTTAACATCTCTCCAATATAGTGTAAACTGAGGAGGCATCCTGGAGGATCCATTAAGCCATTATAATGAACCAACCTCTCTGAACCACTAACTTTGGCAGGAAATTGCTTTTTCCATTTTCTCCCGAGTTTCTCCCTGCACTACTCTCTCCTCTTGAGCCAGCATCTCCCCTGGTAAACTCTCATAAAATAGACAAATAAAATTACTGCAATAGGAATGTGGACAACATTTGTAATTATAGCACAAATTTAGATTGATCCACAGTTTTTGACAAAACTAAACTGCAACTTCTAACATTTCCATAGTGCTCCATTCGATCAATAGTAACTTCTGTGAGTGCTATTCCAGAGAAACTTAATGCTACAAAGGAACCTCAAGCACTTATTGGTTTACCCTGTTTATTTACCACTGCACCTACTTCAAACCCAGCAAACCGGAGATAAGTATAAACTGCTGCACCAACTGAAACAAAGACCACGACACAAACTGTATCATGAAGCCAGTGCAACGGAAAATACTTCCTTGGCTCGGGACAGCAGGCTGGAAAAGTGGAGAAAGCCGAGCTCGCTTATAGGTCTGACCTAGATTCACTGCCCTGTCAAAGGCATATATTATCTAATCCAAGGTAAGGAAAAGTCGATAACTGCACTGGGCAGCAGTCACAGCCAGTGTCTATGGTACAGTAGCTTTAACAGCAGGACTTCTGTTGAAGGTCTTGGGTGAACTGAAAAAACAACATAGAGCTGTAGTTTTCCATTTCTAAATCAGTCTCTGTTATACTCCTATACTCTCACACCTTTATACAAAAATCTCATACAAAATCAATCAGACATACAATGCAGATACAATACTATGTGGCAGTATGACAGAATACAGATATTTTCCACTCAGTTCATCCAAAGACTCTGCAGGGGGACCCATGCTGTTTCAAATCTGCAAGGCTTGAAAATCCATACGGCCCTTTTTATCATAACAAATGCAGCAGACACTTTTAGTGCTTCTAACTCAGCATATTCACTACGTAGCTCTGTACTACAGAGATCAATCTGTCAGAAATCATTAAAGGGTTTGTACTTATCCTGCAAAGGAATGGATGCTAAATCAAATGAGCTCTGAAATCATCTTAGCACACACCTGGTCTTGTTAGTACTGGCAAAGGGATACGGACTGATGTCACCCAGCCAAATGGACCAGCTTTAGCCGACTTCCATTGCAGGAGGTGTTGAGATTTCCGCTAAATGCTAGCTGTGCTGCTGGAAACAGTCTGCACAGCAAAATGTGAGCGGAGGGAGGGGGGGGTTGTATTTATTTCAGATCTCTGTGAAAGTGTCAATGTGTAATAAAGCTGTCAAGTAGCCTTAGGATGTCTTTGAAAAAGCCTGGTTTACTGTTTTTCTCTTTGGAAATTCATGAGATATCAAATGAATGAATGAGCTGAAGTGAAAGTGGCAACAAAATATAGCCTGCATCAGAGAAAATGATGAAAGAAAGCAATAAGAATATAAAACGACATTACAGCAATACCACAGAAACCAACAAAATCACAAACCTCAATGAGAAGTGCACGCAGATCAACCACCATACATCTGCACAGTGGTCAGCTGAAATGCAAACGTGAAGGGGCCTCTACTTAAAAGCACAGAACCATGCAGTTCAAATTCACGGAGGAAAGCACTCATATAAGGCCCCCGATAAAAGGACTTCAAGGTGTTGGAATATCCGCCTCACTGTGGCTCCCCATTGGGTTGAAATCCTACTGGAGCAGGGAGTGAAAACAAATACATGAACCCGAAGGCAGGACACGTGACACTTCAAAGCGATCTCACTCTATGGACCCTCTTCCTTAAGGCCAGTGTGGCACTCACACCCATCGTGAAACCCAAGTCCAATTGCCTTCCTGGTCACTGTTTCCTCCTCCATCTCTCTTTACCCGTCCTCCCTCTGTAGAACACATGAGTCCCATTACTGTTTTACTGTCTCAGCACACCATTAAAGCTGAACGTCAGACCTTGTTACTGGGCCTATAGCTCTCCAGTCACTCTAGTGCTCTATATGATAAATTTCCTTAAAGAAATGTGCTTCAGACAGGTGCTTAGACTTGGGTGACAATTATATGAGTATTTATTTTCTGTTTCGCAAATATGTTTATTACATATTGTATTTCAGTTAATGTATTTTTGGAGAAAAAAAATTAAAGCCTACTTGAGTCCTCTTCCACCCACAATAGATATAATTTACTGCATATTGAATAGCGTGAAGTTGTCTCAGCTAAATACTCATTAAACATGCAATATTGTCAAACTGAATGACACAAACCCTCAAACACAATCTTGGTCTTGTCTGCTAGCTCTTTCCAGAGGTTAAACAGCTGACTAAGGACTCTCTGCAGCTGGCATTTGTAAATCCGGCATGTCTTGCTGGCTTTCCATTAAAGTGAGGTGGAATAATTAATATGAGTCTGGAAGACATTCCTCTTGCTAGAGGCAACATTCTGGCCCCCAGCCTAAACCAACAGTGGGAAAAAACAGGGCTGACTGCAGGCCAAAGCGAGCCTCCAGATGGGGCTGAGTAACAGCTAGCAAGCTTTGGACAAAGGAGGTGAAAGGGTTGAGTGAGGGAAAAGGGCAGAATGTTTGAGGAACTACGGACTGAATCATGAATGTTCCAGTTTGTGTCTGAAATACACAGGTCATTCCTGCTCAGTATGTCTTAGTTGTGCATTTGTTTTGATTACTCACCACTTTCACTCTTCTCAATGACGTCGACCACCTCGCCTGCTTGAAGACTGATTTCTGCAGGCTCTTGTTTCTCATAATTGGCCACCACCACATATTGTTCCAGGAGCATGGGGTCCGAACCATCCAGACCTGGAGTTGATGGAAAAAAACATGCTGTCAGCCAGCTGCCAGCCATAGGTCCACGAGAACGACTGTTGGGCACTCGCTGTGCCATAGGCCACTTTGTCTGTAGAGCTCAGCCAATCACAATATTCACAGGGTTCAGTGCATCTTCCCCAGAGTCTAGCCATAGAGCTGCATCCCTCTCCAGCCCAACATCAAGGGCAATGGAGATGCTGAAAGTCTAGGAAAAGAACCTCCTTCCAAAAAGTAAAGGATCAAGCAGTCAAGAGCAGAAAATCCATTCTGTTTCACTGAAGGCACCTCATCCTCACTGTCGAACAAAGCTGAGTACGGGTCAGTAGATACACGTAGACACATGAACACGGTTTACAGAGGAGCAGCTACGAGAAAGCAAATAGAGGTGTAGCAGTGACAGAAAAGTGAGCTAAAGCCAGCTGAGGACAGGACAGTAGAGTGGGAGAAAGAAATGGTTTCCCTTAGAAAATAAAACATCTGCTAAAAAGCCTCCTTCTCCTCAGATGGGGCTGGAGCTGGAGGAAGAGTAGGGGGTTGTGTACGCCAATCATAAGAGTCGGCACTAGGGGCCTTAAATAGAACCAGATGAAGGGGCTGGAGCTGTGCTCAGAGGGATGGCCCTCTGTCTCCATGAAACACTAGAGCTCTGACTGCAGCGTGCAGCCCAGCCAATGGAAATCTTTCTTTCTCTACTTCACTGAGTTAACCATATAAACACCAGCAGTGACTTAGTTTTTTCATTTAGCTTGTGGCTGCTCTCCTAACTGGGTCAGTATCCATCCTTTCACCAGATTTTGGTTTCCTAACTAACAGGAAAGAGAAAAAAAACAGATGTTTTTTGTTTATGAAGGCATTTAAAGAATGTATAGTGCGCAGTACTTTACCAACATCCACAACATTTTTTCCCCCCCACAAGAGTAGGGCTACATTAACTGAGCCCGGCTGAAGCCTTAATCATGAAAAATCCTTAAAACAAGCATAGCTGAAGAAACTAAAGCAGATCTAACAAGTGTCAGCTGGAATCCAGACACAAACCAGCTGACGTTCAGTTCACACATTAGCAAGAGCTTCTACTGACCACTGAGTTCAAAGCTGCAAACAGAAGGAGCTACTGTCTGAACGCTTTATATCTGTTTACCCTCGTACTACTTCCACAGCAGATATGTACTTTTATGGTGTGACTTAATAACCAGAAAAGATCTCCAGAGACTGTTAAGATTACAATCTCTGTTCATGGTCACACTCATCCAAATTCTGCTTTCACTAACGGCCATCGGTTAATGTAGAGTTAGCTTAAGTATGTGAGCTTTTGATTCACACAATCAGCAAATATTTCCAGCAAAATATTGAAACAAAAAAGAAGAAAAGAGGTAAGCAAATCCAAATACAATAAATGTGGTAAACACAGTTTGTGGAAAGAGTACCTCTGTTTTATCCCGTGGATGGAAACTAAGAACATTTCCGTCCAAGAAACTGAAGACTTGAGGCTTAGATAAGGAATGATTGAAAAGGTCTGGATTAAGCTGCCATTTCTCCAAAGAGCTGACTTGGCGACAGTCCCCCCAGACTAGAGATTAACATTTCTCTAAATCTGGATAAAGTTTTGCATTCAATTCAGGAACTCCATTTGAAATGTCAAGGAGCTAATAACTCACCAAAATGAACTCAGCACCATTAGCATCTCTCATGTCAAAACTGCCAAAGAGTCTGACACTGGAAATACTGTGGTCGGCCTGTGGTTTATGGAGCTTCACGTTATTTATGCAAGATGTTTCATCTAACCACAAAGTTGGGTGCAGAAACAATGGAAAGAGCATTACTTCAATATTGCCTTGTTGTTCTTCAATGTAAGATATGACAGCAATGACTGTATTTACAGCAAACAGTGATTTTTCTTTTATATTCATATATTTTTATTTCTTTTGACAGTATTATCCTTCTGAATGCCAAGCAGTTTCTGGTCCGTTTGTTGCTCCCGCCTCATTTGTGCTCGCTGTGGGTTCTTTTGTCAAGAAAAAGTCCTGAATATCTACGGAAACACCACAACCGTGGCTAGAAGCAGAGCGAATCAAAGATGCCTTCTGTGCAGTATGACACAGCTATAATGGTAGAAATCATTAAAAATGAAAAAAAGCAATTGAATTTCTTTGATAATCTATTTTTACAAAACTTTTAAAAACCTGGAATCTGTTGTAGATGTGACTGTTGCAATTACTAACAGGACTTTAGCCAATTATAAACAATGTCATAATTACAATTACATACTTGAATACATGTGAGTGTGCTTAGTTGTCTGTCTCGAAGTGTAGCCCTGTGATAGACTGGTGACCTGTCCAGGGTGTCCCCTGCCTTCACCCTACGTCGGCTGGGATAGACTCCAGCCCCCCCGCGACCCTAGTGAGGATTAAGCGGTGTTTAGATAATGGATGGATGGATATTTGAATACTTAATTTTAAGTCAATACTTGTGTTTTATTTATAGTATATCTTCTATTATGTCTTTTTCTACCATACTGTTTATTAAATTGTATCTATCACCTATCACAAATTTTACAGACTGCAGAGATAGTAAAGCTATGGGGAAAACAGTAATGGAATCTGGGTGTGTTTAAATCAAGTTCCCAGCTATCTTGTACGGGTGTTGGTTTGTCTAGATATACCGATTTATTAGCATGCAGTACCTTTACCAAGAGTAATTTTTAAATTAACTCCTCTTTACTTTTTCATGACCAGTAATTTTCCCACAAAAGCAACCCTGTGGATTTATTGTGCAGCTTTGCCTACCTAATGCTGAATTTGGCCTTGAAATAAAGTAATGACCTGTTAGGAACTCAGATTTAAGTATCTTGAAACTTGGACATTGTTTCATTAAAAAAAGAAAAAGAAAACACACACTTGTCAAGAACATAATTTCTCAACAGATGGACATAAAACTCAACAGGTCATGATCTCGTGAAACCATAATCTATGTCAAATGATGTAAACGTAGCTGTTAACTACTGCTGCGAGAGAACAGTCAATCTGAGAGTGAGTAAAGACTTTGTCAGCAAAGTCAATAGGTCTGGAAACACAAAAGCTAATATTTCAGCCTCATTCAGGAAATGAAATGTTTTGCAACAGCAGGAAGACAGAGCCTGAACAAGGAGAACATGTGTGAGAAAAATGAGGTGAAGCAGCCTCGGACAGGATGGGTCTAATTTCAAATGAACTTTGTGCAAAGAGAGCTGAATATAGAATGAGCTTTATAAATCAAGGTTTCAGCTAAATGTAGCACTTCAATAAAGTTTCAGCACTGCTATCACTCACTCCCTGAAGAAAAAAGGTGTGCAAGAAGAGTAATACATCACAAGGCACATGGAAGGATTATAAATCAACTAGTCTGAAAAAAATAGAAATGACAATTTCATTAAAAATGCATGCAGCATACATCAACATACAAAGGCAGCTGAAAAATGCATGAAAAGTATTTGGAAGCAAGCAGCTAAATATGATATTTAAGTGCCTGGAATTGTAATTGGAAAAAGCTTTTAATTCAGAAAGTAAGGAATGAGCAGTTGAAACATCCAGCCTCTATCATAAATAATACTTGTATTAATGCAAACTTTACCAAATGTACCTTTAAACTTGAGTAGGTAGAAAATACATCCCTCGTTCTGCAGCTAATCCCTCTCCTCTCCTCTCTCTGTCCTAATCCCCATTCCACCAGACGAGCAAGGAAATAATCTAGCTGAAAGTTCATATTTTCTTGCAGCTTCACACAGGATTTAAACACCACTCTCCCGAGTTAAAGTCTGTCTCCTTACCCACTGTGCCACTATCTCCTTCTGTTGCTACCGACTTTCTTCTCAGCTGATCTGAGCAAAAAGACCTGTGATTGGCTCAAGTCTACCCACACGGGCCAAATGTTCTTAAATCTAAAAACAGAGCCAAGAAAAAGTGCAGCAGTCCTCCCAGACGACATGAATGCTTTAAAACCGTTGTGGAAGTTTTATCCAATGACGCCAAAAAATCCTGCCTACCCCGGCTTTAACAGACAGTTCAAATGCATAACAAATATCCAGTTTTTATATTTAAATAAACACATTTGGATTAAGTTTACTGACTGTAAATAAAGGGCTACTAAAGTGCATTTGTTAAGGTTTTGTGGTAGGTCTGAGAAAATAGCTGACAACTGCTGCTATAAAATCCACGTGTGTTTTTGTATGTATATGAACAGTGACGACCAAAAGCATTTATGAGCTTCGAAAAGCATTTTCTTCTTGGCTCGCATCTCATACAGCTATTAGCCACTCGCTTTGTTTATCTCTCCTCACTCAGATTTATACATGTGCTTCCTGCTCCCACCCTTGCACTCCCAGACGTCCTAACTCCATCCAACCCCCAACCCCACCCCCACTTACCCGTCATCAGCTCCATCCAAAGATGATGACAGTTGGGAACTTTGCAATAATTCATCACCAAGAGGAGGAAACCAGGGAGTCTAGTCTAACCCCTTCATACCCAAGGATATTTTCCTTGTGAAACATTTTTCAGGGATCAAGCTTTTTGGTTGATAGCATAGTTGGCACTGGCCTTCGTGTTTTAGTGCCACATTTTGAACCCATGGGGTAACTTTATGAGAGCAGAACTGGGTTGAGAGGAGTAAAATCTGGCAAAGTGCAATGCCTTTGTTTGGCTCATCAGCAGCAGATGTGCAGCTGGATTAGAAAGGGACACAGAACTGCTGTTCAATGTAGTACAGATGTACTCATGTCATTGAATCAGTATGTGGCCCTGAGGGAGAAGGGGCAGACCACAAATAAATAGTACAGAAACATTCCCCCAAAATCATCATACAGTAAGACAGCCTTCACATTGCAGCTAAAAACTTCTAAATATCATAATTATCTTCATATGATCTGCAGATTTTCTCTGTATATTAAAGGCCGACATAAACATGTAAATGTTACTTAAACAGTACCACTAGTGCAGAAGTTGCATTGGATAGATGAGACAGACTTCCAACTACTTAAAGGTCCACTGTGCAGTTTCTTGCAAACAATCAAAGTACATGTGTTGTTTCTCACCAAAATGCATGAGGTGCCTCCTTCTTTAAAAAAAACACTAGCAAGATAGTTAGATATTTACATTGTTTACATTCAAGTTTTTTGCAGAGGAGTCTTCTTTCTTGCCTTTACTCGCACATTGCGAAACATGTTGTGAAACATAACCACAACCAGTCAATGAAATACATGAACCCACTGCAGGACTATGCATCATGGAGCCTGTTTTTTTGTGTGTGTGCATAAACATGAAAACAACAAAACAGGGACCCACTCATAAAAACTCGCTCCACAGTGCTACTAGAGGTAAGAATCTCCACAGGGAACCTTTAACTACAGTACAGACCGTTGCACTGGATCTTGCTAATACAGACCGTTTCCAAAAAGGACTGGAATCAGATTCAAACCGCTAAATTAATGAGAGGGACTTCAAACCAATCCTACACTTCATCAGGTTTTCCAGTAGAAACTCTGACGCCTTCACCACTTGACAACTCGCACATGAAGGAAAAGGAGCATAACGTATTCCCCGACTTTACTGAAAATCACAAATAAATTACAAATTTGTGATCTCACTCTCAAACAGAGCAGATTCTGCCTCGAACACTGTGTTTTCAGCAAGAAGCTTAAGCTCTGCCTCCAGGGTGGGAGTCCACTGGGACAAATGGTCACTTATCAGAAACAGAGCGGCCTGTATTGGATATGCTCTGTGCTGGAGGAGGTGGAGCTTTGACACAGCCAGAGTTTAATGGTAAGCCAAAACATTTCTATGCTGATGTTAATGCTGTGTGCAGTAAATGAAAAGCACTATTTCAGACTTTTAACAACATCTACAACAACAAAAAATAACAAAAAGCGCAAAATGCAACACTTGATTTAAATTTGGGTTAATGCACAAAATGAATCTTTCACTGGGAGACTCATCATTGTGCATTAGTCTAGAAAGGGGGGGGGGATCCATAAAAGGCCCAGTGTTCGATAGCTGTTCATTAAGAAACACGACAGTTGTTCAAGTGATTTGGAAGTGCTCATTTGCCTTAATGACTTCCTATCCCAGTTTGAAATCGTATCCATCTGCAAATACAAACAAACACACAGACCTCTTGACCCACCCACCATCTGACTTGTTAACAGATTAACCCTTTCTCCCCCACCTACAAGCATGCTCATAAGTATGCATACCCACATACGGTGTGTAAACACCCACGCAGACACAACCCCATGCACGCACAGACACCCTGTCGGTCCCCAGAGACCTGCAGCTCAAATAAAGACAGCAAGTCTGCACACATAAACACACTCCCACGGCCTGTGCGCAACACTGACATGGTTTCCACTTGCCACGTAAACCTCCTCTCCAGCTGCTTTTCACATGCACTACACCCCCGAGCGCTCCCTTTCTTTTTCTCTCCTACTCAATTTCTGTCTTCTGCTCATCTAACTTTTTTTTTATGGAATACAAATAATTGCTAATACTTTGAAGATGAACCGAAGCCCCCAAACTTCAGCAACAGGAAACGTGTATTTTCTTTAGGGTTTGTTATGACAGCATGTCTCTTTATCATTCACAGTCACCTGACAGTGATTTATGCTGACAAGTTGAATATCAGCAGTCAATCCTGACAACGTCATTATGTGTTAGAGAGCAGATAGTATGTCTTTCTTTGAACCTCAAGTAAATAACGGCCTGGCTATGATGCACAGTCAACCATACTGCTTCAAACCTCATGGGGCACTGGAAGCGTGAGTCAAAAACAATAACAGAGATATGGGTCTGAATCTCACTGAAAATGTATCCCAACTCCCTTTGAATACACTTCTCTTCATCGAGCAACTAAAAAGACAAATCACCCATCACAACCAATCATGATGGTAACGAACGTGATGACAATTTTGTAATGAAGACAGAGATGGAAATAAAACCAAAAGTGAGTGATCATCTGTGAGTATGTAAACCCAAGATGTCCCTCTGATTTCTTCTACTTGCCAGGTAAACAGAGTTCCTGGTCGGACCTCTAAATGCCTGCAGTTTTGTGGTCAAGGGCCACATTCTCCTGTTTAGGGCAGGGGCTCAGTAAACTCTTATGGGAGACATGCACCATGTAATTATGGAAACCATAAGCTGCAGCTACAGCACAAATTCACCACAGACTCACTGCACTTTATCTGCTGTCCTGCTTTAAAAGAGAAATATCAATCTTGAACCACTAATGTCCGGCGCGGGGACTATGGTGAAGGATTGAAGATCAAGTATGGGGAGCTTGTGCAGTATGCGCTGCATGTTGACTGTGAATACTAAATTATCATGAGCAGCAGGCATAAAGAGTGTTATTATTGTTTTCATTGCTAGACTTGATTTGACTGAAGGATTTAGAGAAAGAATAAATACATGTGCACCTTAGAAACTCCACAGCTGATTTAATATCAAACTAAACAATTCAAAATACAAAAGCTAGAACTGCGCATGCAAACGACAGCCACTATATGACGAACTTTCCAGGCAGCCGATATGAATATAAGTGGAAGCCAATCTAATATCTTGCACAGACTGAATGTAGGCTACTCAACACACACACAGACACACACACACACACACACACACAGCTGAAATAAGACAATTTTTCCATTTCACTATGTAGCTGGAATTCCCTGTTACATAAAGCCTCAATACCATGGAACACATAATGAAATTAGGTTGGGGTCTTATTTCATTTGGTGGCAACTCCGGCCCAGCTTTTCCTCAGAGCTGATCACCCACAGAAAATTAACTTGCAGGTCATTTACCAAGACGTTCATGGCCCAGCTATGTCATGCGCAACTGTGACAGATTGCAGAAAGGACGGCCACAGCAACTTTGCATCTGATTGCAGGACTAACGTGTAATTTAGTAATGCATGTGGGTATTCTGAGACTGCATGCATGCAAGTGCACGCTCACACAAATACACAACTATTGCACAGCTGTTCACTAAACCCCTCTCATACTTTTCCTGCTGCCTCCTACGCTCCTATCCCCATGCTCAGCTGAGTCACTCACTCCTTCTGTCTTCCTCGCACTATTATCTCACACCATGAACACCAATATATTAATCCAACACTCTCAGAGCAAAATACAAACAGGTGGTCGCTCACATCTTACACTGAATTCTTAACCATTTCATAATAATACAGAAAGTGTTAGGGCAGGATATATTCGTGGATATGTGTTTGAAGAGTGTGCCACTGATTTAGCATTGCAATCCTACAGCAATGTCAGACTCATTTTGAGAAAATAAGAGATCAAAACCAGTACAGTGCAACCATTTTTTGTAACATTCAGCTCCATAATCAATCAATCGGCAATGCATTTTTCTATTAATTGCTAAATCTGGGGGGGAAAAACCCAGATATATTCAATTTACTATCATATGTGACAATAAAAGGTAGCAAATTCCCTCATTGAGTAGCTGAAGGTTGAGAATATTTGGCATTTTTGCTGAAACAACACATTAATTTATATCAAATAGTTAATGAATCATTAACTGATGAATGGACATCACTGTAGCTCAATTCCAAACATTCTTCCTCCTTATCAAAAGCTGCAGCCTACAGTACCCACAATGCAATTCAACCACTGCCAGTATGCTCTGAGATTTTTTTCATTTTCAAACTGAAAGTCTCCAATCCCACATCTTTTTTGACATGTTCCCCGATACTTGTAAACAGACTTTGAGGAGCAAAATTGGCAGAGTTCCACTTTAAAGTTTTGTACAGCAGTTTGATGGAAGCTGTACAATTTCCACATGAGGAGACCTCAAAGTCATTTAAGTAAGCAGTATTTAAACAAGTCATCCATTAGGTAAGCAGTAAATACAGTAAAGACACAATACAACTAGATGGAGCGTTAAATAACTGTTTTAAACGGTCTACTGACTCAGGTAAAAAAAACATTTTCTTACCTGATTTACGTTTTCCGGAGCCTCCACACTCTCTGGAAAAGAAACAACACCAGAGCAACATGGTCAGCGTGAATGTGTGTGAAAAAGGAGGTCAGAGCATTGATACGTCTCGATCAATCCAGTTACAGTTGAATCTCTGCCTGGGTCATCTGAATGTAGTTGGCACACAAGTACCAGCCAAACCCTTGTTGAGAATGCGTACAGAACTTGACCCACTACCAGAGGGAGGGAGTCAGGGTGGGATACATACTGGTGAGTCCCACAGCAAGTATGTCAAGGACAGTAACACAGCAAACCATCGGCTCTTTTAGCCTTTTAGCCGATGCACCGTCATGTGTGCACGCATCGGTTCAAATGGTAGACGTGGTTTATATGAGGGTGATGCAGCTGCCTCTGTTCAACAGAACAGCGTTTATTTACTTGACAACAGTATCATATCTCCCCGTTAAGTTCCATTCATGTTTAGATGTGAAAGCGTCTTTCTGTCCCGAGGCCTGAACTGCAACAAAGCACTGAAAGGAAGAGCATTAGTATCAATGAACCTGCTCTGTCCTTTGACTCTCATCACGGTCACAGAGCAGCAACTTTACGACATTTACTGTACTATGTGTGGAGCAAAACGCTGAACTTCAACAGTAATAAAGGGACATCTAGGGTTATTTCTTACAAGCAGACACAGTTCAAAGATGGAATTGTCTAGTTTGGTAAATGGTAAACAAATACAAATGAACATATGCGGCCTTTAGAACAAAACACAAATAACACAATCAAATATTAAAGTGAGCCGCAAATAGGACAGGCGACAATGGAAATGTTTCCAGGGCTGCACTAAGAAGTGATTGACACAGCTAGGGCACGCTTCTTGTTGCCATGGTGACTCATGAAGATACTGAAGTTGATAATCCGTCAGAGAAAGTGTGTAAAAGTCTGTCTTGTGCATATATGTGAGTCTTCTAAACAAGTCATACAGCATTGCAGATTTGGTTTTGTGTTTCCTGTATTTGCAGCTCATGTTTTTTTCTAACTTGGCCGAGGTGCTGTCTTGATTTGCTCGTGATTTCCCTGTGTGCATGTTTGTTCTGAAGCTGCAGTGTGCTCAGCTCTCGGTGCCACCATAATTTAGGCTGGGACAGATCATCTGTAAACTGTCAATGTTGCTCTATTCAAGCGGAGAAAACATACAGCAGTAGTTTTAGTCTGACAGAAATTTCTCATTTAGAAACAAACAATGAGCACATGATAAATACATTTTAATTATTCATTAAGGTGCATTCAGAATTCAGATCAGTTTGAGCGCTCATGCTTCATTTACTGTAGCGCAGGTACATAAATGATGATGGTTCCCATACACTCATACACTCAATCCAGTTTGATGGGAATTTGCTACGAAGAGGAAATAAACATTTTAAGAAATTCCCAACCAGACCATTTTAGGAAGTTTGGGGCTGACTGTGTGTTCTCAGTGTGTTAACTGAGCTGCAGAGAGAATGCTGCTAAAAAGCTGAGGTTTGACACAGATGGGAACAGGCACCTGGCTCTCTGGAGAGGCCAGCAGCAGGACTGGAGCCATGGCCAGTTATGGATATGAGCACATGTTTGGATAAACCTTGTCCAACATTTGCCAGGTTACAGTCTGTTCATCAACTCTCTGTGTTTCATTGATTTGAGTTAACAAGAAAATGTTTCACGAGTATTTTGCAATGTTTAAAAAAAAAAAAAAGTACATCATTTTAATCTGTAGTACAAAGACGCCGTTCCACATTTGGTTTCGCTTTCAGAGGACAATATTGAAAATGTAAAACCACATTGAAACTATAAAAACTGGGGTAGGTCAGTGTCTGGCAAGCAACGTAGCATTACCTTACTTCAAGCTAAGCAACAGCGCTCGTTTAAGCAAAACATTTCTTATCAATAACTGTGTTTGTTACTTTAGATAAAGTCATTTTTGGCACAAGGCTTCTCTATTTCCAGATGCACTGGAGAATACAAGACAGATCAGCTGAGACATTTCTAATCACACACGTAATAGCTTACTACTTAATTGCTTTGTTTGAAGCATAACTGATGCACTTATTTAACTTTGAAAAAAAAAAAAACATGAATTGGACTGTGAGAACGTTTATATTGCATCTTGCAGCAAAAACCAATTGCAACCTCAGCGCAATATGAATTTTAAAAGTTTTTTTATGATATGATGGGCAGAAAACACAATAAAAGGAAGCATTTATGCCAAGCCAACATAAATAGGGTTGTAGTTTATTGTGAAAATAGTGTAATCTAAACAGATGATGCACAAAGTAACACTGCAGGCAACTTTAAAATTAACTTTAGAAGAGAAAAACAAATATGTAATAGGTTTTCAAATCAAAACAATGCACACATTATAGATCATGGTATTCTTTTTTCTTTTTTTTGAATGGAAAAGCAGCAAGCTGAGTGGTGGAAGCATTTCAGCATTCACAATGGGCGAGACTAATTGTATTAGATTTTAATTATTAATACATGATGCATTCTGTGTTTATTTTGCCAAAATCTGGTAGGGTGGAGATGAAACTGAAGGAAGCACAGTAAAGGGTTGGGGAGAAATGATGGGGATAAACTAGATGCTTGACCTGCCCCGCTTGCTTGTGACCCTTAGCACAGAGGTGGAGTAATATTCCTCCCAGGAGGAGACTGAGCACACAGCTCTGGCTCTGTGCGCCTTCCTCCTATCACCAGTAAAATCTAATAGATGAGGGGAAGGTAAGGGGAGGGAAAATATGTCCAAACACTATTAAATGTTTAAGACTTTGTGCCTGCGTTTTTTAGAGGTAAATTCTAACCTTCAGTTTAGAGTCAGAGAAGTTGGGAGATGGTCTTTGCAATTCAAACAGTTTGGTTTCATCATGCAGACGCCCATGCCAGGAGATGCACATACAGTAAACGTGCACGAGGGCTCAACACATCATTAAAAATCCAAACCCGTGAGAATCCGTCCTAAGCTTGAGTTGAGAGTAACCATCTGTGTGCGCATAACTGCAGCTCACTCTTTGTAGGTGGGCCTATTAGAAAAGGAATGTGTGAGATATTAGCTCTGTCCTCGCATTTCTCAGTCGAGCCAGAGGACTGAACTATCTGCCGTGCTCCGTGTATACATTACACAGACACTCCTGCATGACCTCAGATTAACCTCTGCAGGAGTAACCCTCAGCTCCGGGTTCAATGGGTCGACGTCATTGAACAGCAAATCATTATGATACAGCAGAGATCTGATTTGCACACAAAAAAGGGTGCAGTAGGGGTTTTTGTGCGTATATGCTTTAAAAAAAAAAAAAAGGTAATAGTGCTGCTTATTTGAATCCTCGCAAAAGTGCACACAAAAGCGCAGTAAACTCGTGCATGCTGGCTCGAATCACCAGCAAAGCTTGGCCAAGATTACACTCTGATGTCAGAGTAAAAGAATGTTAGTTTGACCACGAATCAACCGCTAATAACTTCCTTTGTGGCGAAACACTGATGTCAAATTAAGCTTCAGTCTGTAAAGAAAAGACTCTCAGACAAATACAGTGTCTCTCGTAAAATGCATTATTGTGTCGTTGTATTAGTCATGTTGTGTTTTACTCACTCACAGTGCGGAGACAAAAAAAGCAGGTTCCTACATTAGGTTTTAAGGTTTGTACGAGAGTTTTAGATAAGGTGATCATTAGGGTTTAGCTTGTAATGATTATCATTAAGATTACAGTACGTATCGAGGAAATGGAGTTAAATCAGAACAATGCACTCCAAAATCACAAAGCTGTGGGTGTGCATCTGTGTTCATGCATGTAGCTGTAACACCATATATGTACAAGAGTTCTGACTGAATGTTTTGCACCAGCAGCATGATCGCATGTTTAAATAGAAGCTACAGAAGAGACACTGACATTTAAATAAATAAACTGGTTTAATTGTAAAGACAGAGCATCTTGCAAAGATTAAATGTCCAGCTTCTTCTGTCATGTAAACATGATGAAAGGAATAAAAGCCACAACTCATGGAAAAAGTCCATTGACCCTATTATGAATGGAGCTAAATGGAGCTGTGACTTCCAAGGTCATGGAAGTTGTGTATTTTTCTGCCTGCTACCTTTTACTGCAGAGCCTATTCTGTTGTGAAACCATGGCCTTAACGTCACAATCTTGTTGCAAATTATTGTTTTCTAGCTTCTAATACTATTCTCAAGTGGTCCAGACGTGTTGTACGAGTCATGTACAGATAAACTACCCATGTCCATGAGGCAAATAAACACTCATTTGACCTGGAAGCATAATGCTATAATCTAAATGAATTTGGAGTTTAAATATAAAACCGAAATTGACTAAAAGAACAATATAGCTAAGGCATACTTAATGCTAATCTAATATGCAGTTCAACAATTCCTCCTCATCATAGCTTACCCATTAAGTGAGATTCTTTTAAGTGTGATCAGAATTTTTATTGGCATATTTCGACACAGTAACTTACACACTTCAGTAGTAGTGTAACATCATTACTGCAGGCTACAGCATCTCATTCATCATCGTTGTGACTTTCACGCTTCTCGTATTAGTCAAGGACTGCTATGCATTAGCAACTTCATTTTCTAACATCTAGCTTTATTTAAAATAAGTCTTTCTTGAACATGAAGTCCTACAGCATGAGCCTTTTTGGTACCATTTCTGTGAATGAAATTTGACCATAAACAGAGAAGAACAGAAAGCCCTATATACTGAATATGTCCATTGTGGGTCGAAGTCGTAATGTGTGTGTGTGTGTGTGTGTCTGTGTGTGTTTTGTTTATTTATTTTTTGTATGCTGAGTAAGTATGCTCCCTGCCAGGCCCCATAAGCCCAGACTAAATGTAGCGATAAAGCTTAAGTCAACAACAAATCAACTAAACTTCCTCAGAGTAATGAGAAGCTGCATCTATGGGAGATGAAACACACAGTAAGAATCCCATCAACATGTCAACAAACTATAAACAGATGAATATGCAAAAAAACGAGCTGCCATGGTTTGACTTGAGATTTAGCTTTAATAAAAGTAGAGTGTTATTTGAAATAGTGATGTAGGTTATATGCATATGTTTACTGGAATTATTTATACTCCTCATCATTGCCTGACATCAGAACAGGATGGTCTTCCGGTTTTGTACTGGATCTGAATAGTTAGACTGGACTAAATGCAGGAGATACATTTCCCCATAAGGACTAATAAAGTGTAAGTTATTTACAGTAAAACTATACTACAAAGCAAAGTCACACTGCAGAAATTAAACAAGCAAAAACATGGGCTGGCATTAATGGCACATATTATCTCAGCAAAACACCTTAAAGCTAACCAATGTCAAAACTATGAGTAAAATCCCTGCAAACAGCAAAAACATCCAGTTTCATCTATGCATAATTCTCAAACTAACACTGCAGTGTTGAAACAATGACTGATGACTAATGCTTTGTATTTTGAGTAATTCATTATGTCTACCCAGTGGTATTCATTATCATAAAAGAAATCTAAAACTCCACAATTTAATATTCTCTGAATGTCCTCTATTACAAACTCATTTGGACCCCAGTATGTAGGATGATTTGTAAGACTGTTTAAAAATGTGTTTCCATCACAAAAAATGTATTATAATATTTCTTCTGAAAGTTCAATTTTCTTGTAAAATATTCAGTAGCTTTCAGGCATTGGGCTCTTGAGACTATTTGAGAAGAGGAGATCACTTTTTGATTCAACTGTGTAAAAGCAAATCTGTGACCGGAGGTAAGCATCATTTTTGGTTAAATGGATGGGTGTTAAGCTAAGGAAATTAAAAACAATCGCTGCAGGAATGGTTTCTCAATGTCATTTCAGTTATTTACTTCAAACAATGTGACATCTGAGAAATTTCCTAATTACTAGTTACCCTTTTTTGGTACAGATGTTACAAAACTTGGGACATCAGAAGAGATTTTTCATTATCTTCGAGCAACAAAGCTTTATTTACAGTGTCTTTCTTGTAAATCTCACAAAGCTACACTTCAATTAAGTATTAAATATCAGCTTATTTATCACCATACTAGTAAATCCAAAAACCCAACCAAGACCTTGCGAAAGAGCAAGACATGATTTTTGTTTGCATACACACTCACATAGTTCTCATCAAAGATATGCGATACTATCTTTCATTCACCTCAAGTCCAGAAACACATCTTGCATTCTCAAGCCTGCTGTGTGGCTCCCCCTTGTGACAGAGCAACTGAACATCCACTTATTTTTGAATGTTTAAAGTCTGTGCAGTGTCATCCGCTGACCATTAGATGGCAGTAGAAGACGAGAGCTCAGACAACAACAGTGCCTCTCTGTTGAGGCTACTAGTGACCGACTGCCCTGTAAAATGTGTGTAAATCATGTTTTATGTGGGAGAAAATGTCACCTGTAATACTCACAAGGCCAGGCTGATTGGATAAAAGTCGAACTGCTTTTTTTTACTACCTGTTCTCATCATGTTTCAGGGACCGTTAAAGAACTTTGCTGAACCCTGGTCACTTGAGCAAAGAAAATGATCACTCCTTATTTTGCCAAAAAATACAACTGTGTGTTGTAAACAATCATTCCCTCGCTCTATTAAAGCAGTTAACATATTAGCAATAAATGTTTCTTTACCTTACCCCACACATTGTATTTTTATGGCGTCACAGGAACACAAATTCTTTGAAGTTGAACACTTCTGGAAAAAGAAAAAAAAGAGTGGCATCCTAAAGGTCATTCTGAACTGAACCAGATCTCCTAGTAGTGAAGTGAGCACTTGGGTGGCACGGCTTTTAGACCTTACCACTCAATTTAAGCTGCACTGGACTGTCTCGGAAACTGGAGGAGGAGTGTCACTTTGAAGTGAGATTAACATGTATGGGTATTGGGGGGGGTTAGAGGTGATGGGCTGGGCTCAGGACATTACTCTGCTCTCACAGTTTTCTCCTTCAGCGTTTAGAAAGAAGATGCAGGTTTTGATGAGTTTAAATTCATACCTTAGTGCGAAAAATACAGTCGCAGATGCCCTTCAGCCGAACATAAATCAAAAAGGGAAGAACAGAATTTAAACAAAAAGTAATCTCGCAGCCAGCCTGTAATTACTCCCACTCTGACTTTGAACTGAGTATGACAAATGACTAGCCCGAGAGCCTTATTCGCCCTGAGACTTGAACTCAGCCGCACTCTCGTGACACCACTGATCCTTCCCCATTTGCTCTGGCATCAGGTGTCACCTCCCAGAAATCATTAATAAAACACAGTGCCTCTCAACCGGCATCAATCAATCATCTTAGACACAGCAAAGCCTCTGGATCAAGACGGGTCAGCACGAATAAAAGGTCTCTACCCCAGCTGCTGAACCACACAAGCAGTCGAAGTTTGCTGTTTTACCCACTGTTTACAACCCACCAGAGGGCAATGTTTGGTATCTAACAGTTCATTAAACAGACAGGGTGCTAAAGCTTGCCGTTAATCATTTCTGATTAATAGTCGTAGTTACTCACTCGGTGGGAGGGTTGAGGTCCTCTGACTTAGTCTCAAAGAACTTAAGGACCTCCTCACTTTGAGAAATGTGTGACGGAAGCTTCATCAGAGCCTGTGGGAGAGAAGGGAGGAAAAAGCTATTAGTTGCAACAGAAACACATACTTAAAAGGTTGCATGTATGTTTGAAAGTTCTTCAGTTTGCTTTGAATGGCAATGAGTAACCAATTCATAACACTTAGTCACTGCGCAGCCAGTCAGATGAGAAGCCCAGGCAGAGATGTGGAGGGTGTGGAGGGGAAGGAAGAAGGCCCTGAGCCCAGAGTGAGGGTTAAAACAAAGAAAAACGCACAGGGGTGATATAGTGGAACAACCGGTCGCCTCAGCTCCATTAAAATTCAAATTGTGCTGCCTCAACCCACTGCACTTGAATCAGAAGAGGCACAATCATAAAAACTATATTCAAAAGAAAACATCCTGCCTTCACAACAAATCTCGTTTAGTCCCACTAAATGAAAACTGCTGCCACACTTGGCAACGCACCTGCCCCAAATTCCCTTCTCTGACCTACAGCATATAAGAGGGTCAGGTAGCCATCTGCACTTACTACTACGTTCAAAGTCTGCTGATTCATTCTTAGTCTGTTTTACCCTTGTGTGCCCCCGTTTCCCTCGTTTCCCTCACACGCTGCCTATTTACATTGGTGACAGGAAACGGCCCGTGCAGATAGAACAGTTGCTTTCCTGTTGAGGCTGGCGGGGAAGATAAATGTTGAGGCCTGCCTAGAAAATACTGCGGCAAATATTCAGGGAGTATAGCACTGACGTAGATAAAGCGCTCTTCCGACCAATACGTAAATGGTGAATGAGCAGTCTGTTCTAGAAGACAAGACGTATTGTACTAAATGTGCTGTACGTAAATTGAGAAAAATACAGCTGCGAGGAAATACGGACTTTGTCTTACTTTGCAGTAATTATCCAGGTGCTTCAGCCTCTTGACGGCCACATCTCTTATGTGACTTCGGCGAAACAAGACTTTGCCTGAAGTAAAACAAAGCATCGTTAGTTGTTGATACATCTCCAATAACGATTAGAACCAATTAACAATTAATATCAAAATCAGATTGAAAGTCCTACTATTGGTTTAAACATTGAAAACAACACCAGTATTCTCTTTTCCCAGCTAAGTGGATTCAGATCTAGCCAGTATTAATAGTAGGAAATATTACTAATAAATGAAAATCGCTTTAACAGTAGTGGAAGTAGGGCAGTCTTATTCCTCAATTTCCAGTTTGTAACTCCTATAAGATTGACTGCTAATATCAGTGTCTAAATCCGTGAAACCCACAAAAAAAAAGTAAAACCTTGCAAGCCGTTTGCTGTGTGTAAGTGAATACAGTTCACCCCATGTTGGACTTGCAGAGAGATCAAAACAGTGCTGGTCAGCCTCAAGCAGCACAGCTTGTCTAACAAAGGATCTCTTCACTGCTCTCCTCTGCTCTGGCCCACAATGAGTTTATCAGATTAGACAAATCCCTCTCTGCTAGCCTCCTACTGACATGGCTGACCACAAATTGATTTGGCCTGGGTGGAGTATGGAAGTTAATAAAACAATGCAATGTGGTAGGCCATGTTATGGAGTGTGTAGGAGAACATCAGTTGCACATGACAAATGTATTACTGTGCTCTTGGGTAAATCAAAAGCCGATTGTGATGTTGTCAGTGATATCAAAGTGCTTTACACCAAATTTGTTACCTGGCAAAAAAGGAATAATTCTCTTTTTAGGGTCCTTTTGTCCTCCTTCAATCGGGAATTTGTCGAGGATTCGCATCTGCAAAAACGAGAGAGAAAATAAAAAGTGGCACAAACTCAAAGCATCAATTTCTATTTCCACAGATACGTGGCAATATAAAAGGCAAGCAATCATTGTCTTGTTTGATGGCAAAAACCACATGTAGTGTCTTTTATCTACCACAAGTTTATCAGTCAGAGTCAAAAGTGTAGTAATCTGGGATAAGAATAGAAACAGGAAAAAAAAAGGGGGTTGCAAACTCTCTAAAAACAGCTGACTTCTTTGTTACAGTGCATGAAGTCAACAGAGGGTTTAATTACATATCATCTGAAAAACTACTGTGCCGTGCAGCTACAAACAGATTCTGTTTGATCGTCGGGGCAGAAAACAAGGTTACGTCACCCACACTCAACTAGGAAAAAAAAGAAAACCCTCAAAAGCAAGCCACTTAAGGAGCTTAAAGAGCCATTAGGGTAGATAATTAGCACTTTGATGTTAACACTTGATTCATTTGTCCATTTACAAGATCGATCTCTTGAGAGATTAGGTATAGAGCTGAATAGACAGTAAAAACGATACAAAGCATGCGGTGTCAAGTCTTTTACGATGGCAGCTGATTCTAAGAGTAGCAGCTTGTCTGCTCAGACATGTGTGCATCCGTCCCATATGCTGCATATTTTGTATGATGTATGAGCTTGTTTGGGTGACTGCTGAACAAAACATGTACTGTAAACGTGCTAAGTATGTCTCTGTACTGACAAGAGTTTCCAGTTTCCTTTTTCAATAAATTACGCCCATATCATGAATGCACATGAGAGCATCCTACAGTAAGAGCAGGCTTGAGATCCAGATGTAGCCCCGCCTTTGTTCGTTCTGCCTTGCCTCATTCCAGATGTGCACTGTTACAGAGCAAAGACTGTGAGCTTCAAGCTAAAGCACACTCAGCTGGGAGGAGGAGACCAGGAGACTAGTTTCAGTCGAAATGGAGCCAAAGAGAACCAGGTGGACAAACAGAATCAAGCTTGGAGGGTAAAGTTGGATCCAGTCTGTCTGGGCCTGTAGGAGTTGTTTGTAGGACCTCTCCAGTAAGAGGTGGTTTGGTTTCCCTTCTTGTGGTTCTTTCTTTTCCACTCTCATCTGCTGCATTTGCTAAATCTTAAAATTTCTCACAGGGCATAGCATTTCCCCCCTCCTCCAAACTATAGACAGCTAGCGAGAAATGGCTTCCTTTCATTATTGTGTTTAAAGGGCAAGCAAAGGGCTGAGTATAAAGAAGTGTCCTGGTTAACCACACCTGCACACATGCATGCTAAGATTTCTGATCTTACTAAGATTATAGTCTTGTGCTCCTGAAACTCAAAACGCAAAAAAACATCAAATATGTACACAAACCAGACTGGTTTTCTTTAGGGCACTATGACAATAACACAATTTTTCAGCAAGGACTGTAATTGTAACAGTGGATTGGCAACCGTACTGTTTGTCTGTCACACGGAGCTGCACACTCATCATGTTATCAGCAGCTGGATGTGGCCGTATACTCCCTTCTAAGATGGGAGTGCTCACTCAACACCTTCACAAACCGCCTCGGCTGACAGAGAAGCTTCTCATCCAGAAGTGAGGATGACATCACCCCTAGAGACCCGCCTGGATACGCTCACAGCTCCACAGGACAGGTGTGAAAACCGTTTCTATGGCAACTTCGAACAAAACTCTAAGGGAAAACATTTCTCACATTTCGTATACCTTTAATTTTGAGGCTTCGGAAACCAGAGATGCTGTAATTAATCTACACTTCTCTCCTAAACTCTGCCCAGGAACTTCAGTGTATTAAGCTGCAGTGTTCCCACTGGGAACATGAACATGTCCATACAGCAACAGGTGCTATGACGTGATCTCATTTCCCAGTCTCTTTCCACATGCTTGATAATGAGCGCTGTGGATAAATGCCAGAGGTAGGAATTACAGAAAACACTCAATCACCAAATGTATCTCTATTTTGGCTTGCTGATATGATGGACATAAATTACGGTGACAGAAAAAACCCAAAACAGCTTCTGTAAACTGTAATGATTATCATTTTGAAGCATTTAAACTTAGCTGCACTCAGGGTGAAGTGGGAGGAACAGACAAAGAGAGAGTGCACTGTGCATGAGACAAAGAAACTGTTCTGAGAAGAATCTCAGACAGGGGGAGTTTGGAGGAATGTTTCAGTGGGAAAACAATCTGATTCCATCTCTGCGTTGTGTTGTGACATCCACTTGATAGTTGTTTACTGCAGATGGATCATGGCGCAACAGCCATTCAGAAACTGCTTCACATTTACCGAAAGAGAATCCCATTTTATTAAACACGATCTTATAAAAGCTGCGGCGTCATCGTTACCAGAAACAAGTGATGTAGAGTAGATTTTATGCTACCCTGTAAAGTGTTCAGCTCGTGGCTTAGTTCATCTCTGCAACCTGTGGGTTTAATTTACGATAATTGGATTATTCATCAAAGGGGAATGTCGACAATTTTATACATCAAAATATATTCAAAGTTCTTCTACGAATGCGATACAAACTGTTTTGCACCCGTTAGGGCTCCAGAAGCAGCAGAACGTAATCTGATAAACTGTGTCAAAGGATGCCACTTGAGGCAGTGTGGAATTAGAAAGAAGAGAGCTTGCTCATCTTGGCTTGGGGCTAGCACCTCGAGGCTACAGCCTTGTGAGTAGCTACTCACGTACCACACCCAAAATCTCCGACTGAACAGTCAGAGGTTGTGATGCATTGTGTAAAACTGTAAGGATTTGACTCAGAGAAAATACACACAGTATAACAAGGTGTGTCTCTGGTTCTGCTCATAGACGGTACAAAAACAATGTTCAACGCGATCACGACATTTTCCACTGGCTTGTGAAAGCCTCGAGTTTGGAATTGGGCCATTGCCATCTTGGTCTTTGATACAGGATATGATGTGTTAAGGGTCGATCCGACTAAGAACTCGAGGATGCTACACATGTCGATATGGTAGCCACCTGTCAATCACAAGGTAGCCCCGCCCTAAAACAAATGCTTATGCTTTATCATCAATTTTACTTTAAATGGGACCATAATCTAATAAATGCTGTATAATGCTGCATTCAAAAAGTCTTCAAACTTGTGATTAAGACGAAAAATATAATAAGAAAATGTTTACTGAGGTGACAAATCAAGGGAGAAGTATTGTTGTATTATCATTATACTGACTCACTGGATGTAGGATGCAGGTATATGCCAACCAAGTGCTTTAGGCAGCTTTGTTCGACCATTCACTAACTGTGTGTTACAGTTTTCTCCATGGGTAACATCAACAACAACCTCTAAGTCGCAACCTACCATACTGAAAATTTCAGGTTTTGCCAGGGATTCAGATCGTGCAGTGAGGAAGCCCTGCTACTTTTTTTGCGGTGAATTATCCCCTTTAATCACGGTGCTGGCCACCCTACATGCAAATGTTCCACCACAACAATTCCAGCCGTCACTATTTCGGGGGGACACCGCAGCCGCATCCTTCGCTTAGATCCACCCACAACAACTGTGATTGGTACAAAGAAATACAAACAAGTCAAAGCGCTTTTTCCCTCCTATAGCAGAATGATAGTATGGTGCAGCCAAACCTTTACGTATAATAGAATGTGCTGCACTTTGCACATGCTTCACGTCATCTTATAAATGCAACCTATAGCTGTGTATTGTTATCGTTACCTTTAATGTAACAATGTAGTGCTGCAGGACAGTGGGTTAGTTAACGTGAGACCAATACCCAGCCATTGGTTTTGCTTCCTGTATGCCTACAAAACAGCCCGTGTTTGAAAACAGTTTTTGAGAAAAATAACCTTTTTAAAGAACCCAACTTGTGTCAGGAATGTAGGCCAGACAAATTATAATGCAGACAGGGTAGAGCTGACCGTGGTCCAACTCCCTGGTCCAAAAATAATGACGACTAAGGGATTTTTGGAGAAATTTCAGTCCAAAAGGAAACCAGGCCAGCTTACACACTCCACAATCCCCCCGTGGAATGCCGTGACCCATGTGCTCTGTCCGCTGTGGTTGAAGGGTGTGTAGGGGGGGGAGACCTCATGCGCTTGACACACTGACCAATTCTGCTCACGTCAAACATGTGTAGGTCAAAAACATTTCCCTTTGACACCAGAAACAGTGCTTGATGGAATTCAGGCTCAGCACTATTCTTGCATGAAAACAAATGTTTCTAAAACAAGGAGTCAAAGCGCTCGACTGTACGCACGCATTACAAAGAGCAGACTTCACTTTAGGTCAGCAGAAAAGACAAAGAGAGAAGGAATCAGACAAAAAGAAGATGGGATCCTAGTAATTTATGATAATTGCTTCCCAGAGGAGCAGTTATGAATTTAGTGTGCTGGAAAGATTTAAATCATTTGCAGCGAGTGCATTTTTGGATGTCCATTTGGCAATAGAAATGGATACTTCATCTTCAAAAGACAATCAGTTAAGCTGCCTGTTGTTGACGAGGAGTTTTATATGGCCAGCAGCATAGTGCTTACTAGTGTTAGACATGATTTAAAAGATCTGACAATGCAGCCTTTTCTTGCTGTGTGACCTTACTTGGCTTTCATTCTGAATTAATGCTTATCAGATGAGATCATGGTCACATTTGCCCGTCCAAGGGTGTCAAATGCATTTTTTTTCCCTGTCAGCTTCTTGTGAACATAACACATGCAATTGTGCTGCAAAGCGTTTGGAAAAAATGGTAGGTGTCAGCTGGCAGACACACAAACAAAAGCTCAGTTTCTGCCTGGAGAGAAGACAAGTATTATAATACAGGCATTAGAACAGCCAGACTATAGGAATCATACAGAAACATGCTGAAGTGACATATAGTAGTTTGCTTATCTCAAAATCCAATCGAAAGCAAACTACTTTCTTTCTTTAAATCCAAGGCTTCAAAGCTGCTCATTAGCCCAACCCCCTACCTTTTCTATGCCGCAACTTATCCAATACATTCTGGGACTTGTCTTTCCACTACTTAAGCTGCATTGTTCTTCTATAGGAAGCTTCATTTCACCGATTTAAATGAATTCCACACAAAAAAAACTATTGTTTTGTAAGCAGAAGACATTCATTTAACTGTTTTGTAAGCAGTGCATGCTATCTAACCAAGCTCTCGACACATATATGATTTTGTTCATATAAGGACAAATAAAACACACTATCCCCCAGCATTTTGTATGGACAGCTGCAGATTGTTGCTTTTTACAGATTGCTATGGCCAGACAAACACACTCCGGCAGCAGGGATCTATGGATGACACTAATGTTTACAGAGACAGGAGAGAAGCTCTGTTTCAATCAAACAGACCAGGGCAGAATTTTCCTGGCTATTAGCAAGAGACCAGAGAACAAAGGGTTTCCTAGAGCCAGCCCACCAAGCCACAGCAGAGTAGAGTGCAGTTTGACTGAGAGGGTTATCAGAGTGGAGCCAGAGACAGTCTTTTACAAGACAAGTACCAGATAAGATATACACTTTATACGGTTTAAACGCCACACACTGTTGCTTAGGCTACTTAGATGTTTGAATTTGTTGTCTTTCTAACAAGCAAACTATTTTTTATTTTTTTTATTTAGCCTTCATTTAACCAGGTTGATCCCATTGAGATTCAATGACCTCTTTTTCAAGGAAAGCCTGTCCAAGCAGCAGCCTGACAAACATTACAGTTACAACACGTAACAACAAAAGTAAAATACATGCTAGATATAAGCAACACCATAGCATATGATATTGTGTGGTTTAAACGTACACTTGATCCACTTTTAGGAAGTGCAGATATTTCACTGGAGGATACTGGATCAAGGATCAGGACTTTGCCCCATGCTGCATTCTGCATTCTGACTGAGGTCATGTTTTTTCCTGCATCTGCTGACTGGATTTCCCCCATTTTCCTATTTCCAAGCCATCGTCTTAAATGAGACCTTTCACTAAGCACACCGCTTTCCAGCAGCTGAATACAAAGTCGTGGCCAAAAGGTCAAACTGACTTCACGTTTATTATGGCAATACGATGAAGGCGTATTAAGTCCATTTTTAGCACCAAATGCAAAGCTTTACAGCTTTTGAGCAATTTCCTATGCAAATGTGAATTAAAGCTGTTACAGTGTTTTGTTGATGTGAGAGTGTAACATACCTGTAAGTCAAAGAATTTGCTGTATCTCCTGTAGATGACATGGGAGGTTGAGTCCGAGTAAGTGACATTGATAAGGTACACCTAGAGAGAAAAGCACAAACAAAAGAGATCCATTAGGAACAAAGTCGCTTTGTCAAAGACACCACGGCACCACTTTAGCTCTCCAGACTTAACTTCAAAAGGTCATCAAAGGTCAAACAAACTCATTAAGTTCCTCTGTTTCAGTCACACATTGGAAAGCCATCAGGGGTCAATGAGAGGGCCAATGGATTTCAAGTATTATGTCATTAAAACCTTGGATAATGAATTGCATATTTGTTTGAGTGCAGTTGATTGAATGAGGGCGGTTAAAATATTTAGAAACAGGCATGCATTTTGTAAATAGTTCTACGGGTTTTATAAAAACCTCACTGTGAAGCTGTCCATAACAAGTTCCATTTCAACACCATGCTTTTAGAAGCAACACGTCTTTGTAGTTTACTTTACAAAGTCCACCTGAGTCCAGGAAATAAATGACGCTCCCATTATGTCAACAATGTCTAGCGGTTTTATCTATCACAATAAGTAATGGAAGGGGGAAAAGTGCTTATTCATACTGAAGCTGAAATGGTACTATCACTTCCTTGGCAGACAACAGTCATTTACGGAACAAAACACTGTTGCTGGAAACTTCCCAAAATAAAACCTTTATTTACTACAACAATAAAGGGCCAAGAGAACAATTGTGCAAACCCTGAGGTTCGGAAACAGATGGCTCCACCTAATGCATTTCCATCTCAGCGCATGGCACCAAGTGTTTACAAAAGCAGCATTTACACATATGGTGGCAAGCTGCACAAGGACATCAGTTGCTGGTTTGAAAAGCAGTCTTATTTCTGCAAACACTTTATTGCAGAAAGAGTGTGGAGCGAGGCCGAACGAATTCTGGAGCAACTCGCTAATTAGAGACAGACACCCTGACCAAACACTGAATCAGGCCACAGCATGGGCCAGAGTGGTGGTGTGTGAGGTCAAGATACATCCCCAAAGAAACATGAACATTGTTCATGTTTTAGCATGCCAGCATAACATACACAAGAGAAAATAACATGGGAATAACAGATGAATTGATATGTAGTTTTTAAGTAATTCTTATGGCAACATCAGGAATTGTTTCAGATGGTTGTAGCCAACGTTACTGGTCCTTTGTGGAGCTTATAAAATTTTATAAAAGAAAGACTCTTTAGAGCGAATTCAAAACCAGCAAATACAACCAAGAAATGCACATCCATGACTCTGTGTGGACTCATCTGCATTAAATTACCACAACTGGTGGTCTTATATCGCTCTTAGGCACATTTTTACTATAAAATTCAAGTTTGTATTTAACAAGGGTGTTCATGCAGTAAACTGAAGACTTGCTATTGGATCTCATCTCTCCTGACATGATCCCCCTCAGGCAAGGCAATGTATGTAAACACGGATTAGCTGCCATGCACTCTGTGGCTCCAGTGCCATGAGCCTCTGGAAGGAAGTCACACTTGAACAGTGGGGACAAAAGACAAAGGGCTGCTTCTTTCCTCTCTCCAACCGGATAAGCATTTCCAGTTGCTTAGCTCATAGATAATGAGATTTTATTTTCTTCCTCTTCTTCGCTCGTGGGGACTTCCCAGTCGAACCTCACCTCCGGCTTTAATCCCAAGAGACAAAGTCTGTGCCCTGTGTTTAGAGGCCTTGGGGAGCCTCTCTCAGCAGGAGATGGATGATGCAATTGATCCCAACTCTCAGGTTAATTAATCCAATTGGACCTGATGGACTAATTGATTTTTGCAGTCCCGTTGAGACATGTCTCATGGCTCATCAGATTTGATCGCCCAAGTCAGTGAGATAACACCATGGCAGGACCATGCAGTCAGACAAGACTAATAGTCTACAGCCATGACAGCCGCTCTGTGAGACAGTGGTGCTTTGTGCTAAATGCTAACTTTAGAACGCTAACATGTTCACAGTGACAAGATAGATAGAGACAGATACTTTATTAATAACGAGCTGATGGTAAGCAGATGTGATGTTAAGTGTAGCATGTTAGCATGCCACCATTTTCTAAATAGCATTGGACACAAATACAGTTGAGGGTAAAGGTAACATCAAGTATTTGGTCATAAACAAAATGAAAAAACTGAAATTTTGGCTTGATGATGGAAACTCATCAGCGTTATTTGGATTCATCCTTTGGACACTAGAAATATCAGCACCAAGTTTAATATCAATCCAGCAAATAATTATCAAGTCTGTTAGTCTTTGGTCTGCTACCAAATGTGGTTCCAAATAGTTCTTAGTCATATTGTATAAATCATACTGTAAGTATAGTCATATAATTATATCAAGTCATATTTATATTTATGATTATTTTTATTTTATTTTATTACAGTTTTTACAGATTAATTATTTTTCTGTCATGCTGCGCTACATTAACAACTATTTGGACTGCCATTACATTCCGAAGAGTACAGATGTTCATTGTCTACAGAAAATCAAATCTATTAACTTTAAAATTCCCCTGACTTTTCCTGCTACCAACCAGCTTTGTGCTAAACTTAGAAGGCCAACATTGTAAACATCATACCTGTTAACATGTTCTTTCTAACGATGTTAGCGATTATATTCGGTCATTCACAGCTGCTGGTAAACTGTATTTTAGAAAAGAAATCTTCTTCTCACTGCTCTAAAACAAACCACAGTACACCAGTAATAAAACTCTTTCTTAGTTCTTAATCAGCCGAAGAGTATGACTTCCTCACAAGCCTTTGTGACATTTTCTCTAAATAGTTATGGTGATAAAAGGCTAACTGCAATTTACAGTGGATCTTATTGTTTTGAATATACAACTCCATCTTACTGGGAGCTATGTGAAAAATGTGTGTCAGCCAAATGTTATGGCTTTATGAATTCTCAAGTTTGTGGTTATTTCTAGTAATGTCTGTTTAGGATTCATCTCTATACCTATTCATTTGAGTATAGACTCTTTGTATGCTCACATTCAGCAGCTTTATTCTGAAGAAACGTGAAAAACTAAACTATGTCTATAGCTGAGGGGCAATGACTGTGACATTCATCATCATACATCATCTTTCATCAATTCATCCCGCTGTGATACTAAAGCTGTGTTTGTTTCACCCTAAATCTGAACTTTTCTAAAACAGTCTCCAGAGGGATAATTATGAAAAGATAACAGAAAAACAAAGGGTTACTCTACATATATCATTGCTCATTTTAAATGTTTTTATTAACCTGCATCTACGTTGGTTTTGTCTCACGATGCTCATGTAATCACTCACCAAATTTAAAAGTGGACTAAACAGAAGAAATTAGACTGCTTACTGTAGATGCACAGTTTAATTCCACGTTCATCCCAGTATTCCAGTGTCATTTGTAGCCATTTTGATTAAAAATATAACGCTCATGGGTCATTTTAGCAGGCATCTATATCATTGTTAAAAAATGCAATCATCTCCTTAACAACTTCAAATTGGCTCAATAATAGCATTTTGTTTCCACAGAGGTCTGTTCATTTGTTTTTGTTCTGCATTAAAAACAACCACTAACCAGAAAATCATGTTCTTAGGAATCCAAATCTCTCAGTAGTTTAACAACTAATTGGTCTGACTAAAATGCTTTATGAGTTTTAAGGGAACAAACATAGGAACTAGAACTTCCTTGATGGTTTATCTGTGTAAAGATTTTGCTGACCACAAAACCATCCTAAAGGATGTAAGACTGGATGGCAATCCCTATGTAAATGGTCTGCCCTTATATAGCGCTTCTATCCAAAGTCTTTACAATGTGTTTCTCATTCATACACCAAGGTGCTGCCTGCCATTGGGCGCAACTTCGGGTTCAGTGTCTTGCCCAAGGACACTTTGACTGTGGAGGGGCAGGGGATCGAACCGCCAACCTTGCAACGGTAGGACAACCCGCTCTACCACCTGAGCCACAACCGCCCTATGTATTGACACAGCCAAGATGTCAACAAAACATGGCTGCTGCCAACATGTCAGGAGACTTTCTCAGGAGGTTCAACGCTTTCTTTACTCTCACCCTGTTGCCATTTCCCTGCAATACTGGAGCTCCCTGACAGACACAGAGGAGCTGGTGAACCTACAGACATCTTCCTTCTGCTTGCGATCGAAAGTGCCCACATAAACTACGATTGCAGAGAAGTGCTGTGTGTGAATTCAAAGGATCTTGAGCTCAGGAACAATGGATGCTAGTTTAGAGAGAGAGACTGAACAAACTCCTGAAACTAGAGAACACAATGACATCTCCCAATGAGTCTTTAATGAGTCATTTTTCAAACCTCACTTTGAAGCGGACGTTCTTCCTCAAATTAATGGGAAAAAAACTGACCACATGCTCATTTCCTGCCTAATGGTGATGATGACATCTTTGCCAACACAGACAACGTGGTTGATCATCTCCAAGCTTTACTTATGGTAGCAAGTGCCTCTCTACTGCCTAACAGAAGTATTTTGTTCTAGTTCAGGTGCACAATTCAAACCCTACTACTGTGGTCCTGCCTGGCTATACAAGATCACAATTTCAAACTTTTCCCAGTTTATTCTTTTGTGTCTGGCCAAAGTAAGACTTGCATCCAGATTTATTGTGGGTCTTAACATGTTAAGATGGCACATCCCCTCCACAAAACTATAGAAATAAGAAACTACAAATTCCTTAATAAAGCAAATATGTGGCAACAAAAACATGACTCCAGTCTGCATTTGGTGTTGCAAACTGGCTCAAGGAGACACAAACTGTATCTCAGAGGTGGTAAAATTGCTTTTCACCACTTTGCTAGCTGCATTTCACAGATTTCCTCATTTAATAAACTGTTACATGGCTGTCTTGCTATAACTTCTCCTTAGTTGTCAGCACAGGTCTGACATTTTTGTTTTTACCTTGTGTATTTTTGTGGGTCAACCAGACACACACCGTTACAAAAGCAGGCTGTGACAGATCTGTGTTACATGGTAAACAGTACTCTCTATACAGAATTTGATGAAGATTACAGATAATGTCGGTGTAGGAATGCCTCTGTGTGACTTTTCCTTGACTTATCTAAGTGTTGGAGAGTGTGTATGTGTGAGATGTGTTGTGTATTACGCATTTATACAACTGCTGCCAGTTTGATGTTATACCTGGATGGACTTAAAGTTCAACTGAAATTGAGGACACATGACATTTCTATATATGTTCCTGATGTCATTATGATGCCTTCTTTCTCTGCATTAACATGTTGGAACAAGGTTAATTCTGTGCCAGACAGCAGCCTGCTACACAAAAGCCACAGACCATGAACAACAGCCTCCGTTAACTTTCTTTCTTTTCAAACTTGAGCACTTGACTTGTCCGGCACCTTTACCTTGTCGGACGAGCAATAAAACAAGGAGCTAACTGGTGGAAAGGGGCCAAGGCACTATTAATGTTGGTTTTCAGCTCATATAGCCAATTAGAGCATTTAACAGCATGTGAATGTTTCTGCAAGCACCACCTCTGTGTGTTTGGATGCTGGTGTGACCCTTAACTCCTCCATACCAATGTTGGCTTACAAGCTACAGCCCATGTTTGTTGACTTTTTCTTCCCCTGTCAGGGCTCAGCCGGTGGGCTGCTGTCCATCAAACGCAATCACATGTACATCCAGATGGCTAACATGAAAGGAGGCATCTCTGATACTTCCTGAAGACCCCTCTCATTCCGTCACCAGTCAATTAAAACTAAACCATGTTGACGTGTTTCTTTTCGCACTGAACTGGTCTTTGAATTTATGGCTATGATAGCAGCTCATTAAGGCTGTCCTTAGGCGCAATGATCCACTAAATGCCAAAATCAGACACAGTACTAATACGTAAAAATATTAATGTTTAAGCAGGTATAATGATCGCATTGACAAAATGTGTTACCCTGCTTATATGTGCCAGCTATCGTTGAGCACTATCAAGTTGAGGCGGAAGTATTAGTTCATAAATCAGTGTAAGAGAAACTATAAAAACTGAAATTGTGACCTGTTGATGGTGCTGGATGAAAAGTCAGAGGATCAGTAAAGTTGTCAGTGTTCCAGATTCACATCACTCACTGCCAAAAAAATAATCTCTCAGCACGACCACAAGAAAATTCCATAAATTAACAGTCATTGGATTCATCCTGTGGACACCCTGGATGTCTGTCCCACATTTCATGGCACATCCATCAAGCAGCAGAGACACTGACATCCATTAAGCTGCAATAGCATGGGTTAAATTTCCAAAGAGGCTGCACACAGTGTGGAGCCTGCGCTGGCGAAGTTATCTCTGCTTTTACAACAGGACAACAGAAACAGAGAACAATGAGACAACTCACATAGTGTTTGGAGGGATTCCTTCTCTTCTGCACGTCCACAACATTCACGTCGAGGACGGTGCGGAACTGCATCTTGACAGACCGAAAAGAATTAGCACCACGAAACACTACAAAAAGTACATACGAAGAAGTTCACCCATGAAAACCTGATTATCAGAAATCACAAGGAGGGGGACTGGATTGTGCGGTCACCAAGGAGGAAAGAAAAAAAAAGTTGACAGGATGAAACAAAAAAAAAAAACAACCAAAAACTGCGCACTCAGGCTTCGGGTGCATCCATGAAATGATGGTGTGAGACGGTCTCGGAGCTTCTGAACTCGTTGTGAAACATGACAACGCAATAAAACTGGCGTTTAATCAGACTTCTCCTCCCTCTGGAGGGGCTGCACCGCTGCTGCGAGGAGCGAGAGGGGCAGAGCAAGTCAGTGTGAACGGGGCGGTGCTGCTGCTGCAGCTGGCTGCATGCGACCCTTCAGGGAGTGAGGTCAGCCTGGTGGGGACTATTTTGTATTTATTGTTTGTCACGCGTGTAAAAATGCACTAAACATCCTAGCTCAAATTACGTATAGTTTGGGGCAAACTTTTGACAGACTAGATGTTGGAAAGACATTTTTTTCTGTGCGTAAAATGCGGAGTAAGAAGAAAAAATGCATCCTTTTTTTTTTTTTTTTTACTATAAGCTGTACAAGACAAACTACAATTACGCACATCAGGAGGAGAGAAGACATGTTTGAGGTTTTGAAACATCTTTGTGACATTAAACGATCCTACTATATGCAGATGCCACAGTTTGCACCGCAACATGCAAGCAAACATGTCATTTATCTGCTTGGCTGACATGCGCACAACATATCATTTCTGTCTTCTACTTGGGCCTTCATGTCCAAGTCACAGTTGTATTTCTGACAGCACTAATACCACTAAAGAACTTAAGGAATGACTTTGCTCCCCCCTAGTGGATGAGCATGGAGGTGAAGGAGACAATAATGTTTGTTTTTGCCACATGGTGGCGCTGCACAACTCAAGTGGTGCTTTTTTTATTATTAAATTGCACTTTAAGTACATTTAATTCTACATAGATCTGAATTGTTTGTATTTTATCTGAGTATGCCATTATCTCTCAATACTTCAGACTATAGCATTAGTATGGAAAATAGATATTTATATTCATTTGACAACTATAGTTTTATGGACTCCAATTTTCCATAATAAATGCTTGTAAAACTTGCCAATTTGCAGTCAAATTATATTTTACAGAAGTATATAAAGTAGCTTAAGTGTCAGCTCAGCCAACACTAAAATGTTTTATACACATTAAAGCCTTAGAAGTAATCCAGCTGAATGACATACCACACAAAGAGGCAATTTTTTTTATTTCAGAGCTTTTGATTGTAAAACAGTATTTGGAAAAGATGTGCCTTTATGTAAAGTCCTCCTCTTTAAAATGTGTTTTGGTAATTGTGATTTCTTGGATGTTGGCCTTCACAGAGTTTGAATGTTTTAAATATTAATATACTCACTAAAAAATGTGAATTTATGGTGTCTGTCTGCAAGAATAATTTGAGGCATCACAGTGAGGAAGCAGGTGGAGATGTCATTAGAAGAACTTTGAGACAGGTAATTAAATTTTAATAATGGAAAACGCATATCACTATTTAAAATAAAAAAATATTGATTAAATGTATTCAATCAATAGTTGAATATGTCTGGGGAAATCTTTAAGTAAAGGATGTGAGTAAGCCTACAGTCGTAGTCAATAGAACTAGAGAAGAGCTGAAGTACTTTACAAGCATTTAGAATTCACAGATGATTTATAAAGAGTGGAGGTAGCCTATTGTGTTTTGCACTATGAAGTGTATTGATATTATTAGTTTTATGATAGAATATGAAAATAAAATGTCAGCTGGACTTAATTATGTCCTTAAAGGTATGACTGCTTAATCATTGTAAATTAGCTGAACTGATTATTTAGCCTACATAATCAGATTCTTTATAAAAAAAAATAGTCTATATGCTCATTAAACAAAATGGCCTCAAATAAAGGAAAAACATGAAACCACTTCTGTCATTTTATACTCATATTCATATATGTACTCAATCAACTTTAATGGTAATATGCTTCATGGATGCTACATGTTCAAAGGTAGAGCTGATGAAGTAACTCAACAGTTTGATATAAATAGAACATTTCTGTACATTTTCTAATGACACTTGTACATATTTATGTAAGAACGTTTGATTGATACGTGCCATTTCTCTTCACTTAAAGTCCTCTCAATTGTGTTTTGGTCTGTTGATCTTCGTAGACATTTGCATGTTTTTTAAAAAGTTTGCTGAAAGAGAAAAGTATTGTGACCACCTACAATCTTGTTTTATGGTTTATGGTGTTAGCCAACAGGAACTATGTGTCGTCACAACGAGGAAGCAGGTGTAAATGTCATTATATTTAAAATGCATATATAAAAATCTCCAAGTACTTAAACTATTTTACTGGAAATTTAAAATTTGAGACAAATTACTATTTAAAGTAAAATATTTGTGTCTATATTTCAGTGTGTCCTAGGGAATCTTTACGTAAGCTAAAATGAAGCTGATGTGGATAACCACTTAAGAAGAAGAGGTCCTGTTGTGTTTTACAGGACTATATAATCCATGGATGAGTTATAATGAGTTGAGTCAGCCAATGTTATTATGTGCTGTGGGCCAGCTGGACTGAATTACATCCTTGCTATATCCTAGCAGCCTTAGCTCAGCCTATTAATTACTGGAAATTAGCTGAACTGATCACTTTGCCTGCATAATCTACTTTAAAACACAGACTTCATGTTTATAATAGAAAATGGGCCAAAATGGGGTTAAAATCTAAAACAACTTCTACCATTTTCTCCTCTTCATGACGACAGAAACACAAGTGGCATGCGTGGTAGAGACGAGGGGGCTGAGCCCGGCTGAGCCGCTGAGCAGAGCCCGTCCTGCCGAGGAGATTCAGGAAACAGACGCCGCTAAACGACTGCGTCAAGCTAACTGCTGACAGGCGCACTGGCAGCGGAAACGTTAGCATTTAACATACAGTGTAAAGGTCTGTCGTTATGTTTCAGCGGCACAAAAACAGCCATAAAAAAATAAACTAGTGGTGGGCTTGTCAAAATGACTTAAATGTCTAACAGCTACTACTCAAACAAACAAACAAAAAAAACCCAAATATCTCCTTTAACACACTGATGAAATGTATTTGCTGCAATGAAACCTAATTTAATTAAATTATCTTTGCTTATTTCTGTGCCTCAAACTACCGAAGGATAAAATTAATTCTTTTTTTTTAAATTATGCATTTCTATTTTATTTTAACAGCTACATAAATGTTACATAACACAGAATTATTTTCTGGTTGTTGTTTTAAAAACGTTTTATCATTTATATTTAGATTACTGAGATTAAAATAAAATATTGTCACACCACCAGGGATGCTTAGCCTACAACAAGCTAAGAATTCAAGCTTGATAGCAGGTGCTACAGCAAGCTAATGTAGCATAAGACAATTAGCTTAATATAACTAGTTAGCTTTTTAGACACATAATAAACCAATTTGACTGCTGGTTAGCATTCCAACATTAGCATTGCTAAACTATTCAAAATTGTTGGTGTCCATGGGCAGTTTCTTAGCTTTTAACCGATATTTAAATTAATCAGGTATATTTGTATTAAATACATTATATTGCTGAAAATTGATATTTAAATTGGTAAGCTAAAAATGCATTGTGTATGTATAAAATAATGGGGTTGTATTTAAATTAGTCAAGCATATTTATATTTCATACTAATACTATTGTAGGCTCCTAACCATAATATTTAAACCTGTCAGGTAAACTCGTAAGTTTATTTATTTCTCTATTTGAAAGCACTTGAGCTCAACGTGTGTTTTTAAATAAAGTATATAAATAATGTCGACTTGAGAATTCTCTAATATGATTGTTGGGTTTCATTTTGAACGTTTTTAGCGGAAATGCTAACACTAACGTGCTAGCTAGCTTGACTCCGGTCCGCTAACTTCTGTGTGGTCATCCAACCGAAACATGAGGTCCGCTGACTGTCCGTTTTTTCCTCGGTAACGTGAAACGGCAAAAAAAAAGAAAATGTCGCCTTGGGTGTGATGATATGGTCGATATTTGCGGTTCAATTTCTATTTTTTTCTGTCTGAAACGGAAACACCAGCCTTTGCGGAACAGCGAACTCTTCTCTGTATCCCTCACCTCGTCCGCCT
The DNA here is from genome assembly GCF_000690725.1 of Stegastes partitus. NCBI lineage: Eukaryota > Metazoa > Chordata > Actinopteri > Pomacentridae > Stegastes > Stegastes partitus. The sequence goes on along the minus strand of NW_007578202.1, from coordinate 152,654 downwards.
GCGTCCTGTTAGGGCTGCTAGCTACGATGTGATTGTGAATAACCGCCGTCGAGGGAAGTTATAATTGACATTATCATAGCTGAATGGCTCCAGCACCGGCCTGTCTGCCTTCATTTAACGCCTGCATGCCCCTTTTCCGATAGCCATTTGTGAGCTCCGCCGTCGGGAGGAACCGCTACGTTTTCTTGGCGGAAATAACCGAACGAGACCGCATCCACAGCGCTGTAGTTCACATCTGAGGGAAGATGTCTTTCTTCAATTTTCGGAAGATATTCAAGTTAGGGCCCGATAAGAAGAAGAAGCAGTACGAGCATGTGCACAGAGATGTGAATCCGGAGGAAATTTGGGAGATTATTGGGGAGCTGGGAGATGGAGCGTTTGGGAAAGTGTACAAGGTAAGTTCATGGTTACATCCGCCTTCTGCTTTTTCTCCCCGTTTCTTAAGAAGACACTCGCTTCCATTGTGTTGCATGTTGTTGCTCGCAGGTCACAAGATGAAACGCTGATGTGACAGCAGTGATGGCACAGTCAGGCCACGGTGTCTAACCTACCTAGGCCCACTAACCCTCAGCAATTTACATTTCAAATGAATGCTACAGTTCAGTGCTGTGCTTTAACTGTTAGCTCCCTTGTTGTATCTCCCTCTTGAGTAGATGTGACCAGGGAGCTGACAGCTTCAACTCTCATGATCCCATTTTGTAGATTTAAGGCAGGCTCTTTTTTTTTAATATGACTTTGCCATGTCATTGAGTTACACTTGGCCGAGGTAAAAAAAAAAAAAAAAACTGTTGAAGGTGTGGTTCACTTCCACAGAATAAACATGGCCTCACCAATGCCAAACTGGATTGTCTGAGGTTGATGTGACAGATCATAGCACACACAGATAACAGTAAAGAAAAAAAACAAACCCCAGAGCAGGTGTCCTTAAAATTAAAATCACTCCCAGCCATGTAGAACCAGCCAGTTGTGAAAATGGATCTAGTTTATGGCATACACTGTGACAGGTGCGCAGGTGTGTGTGTAGATTTAGTGTAGTGGCTTGTCAGCTTTGGTTTATGGTGTGTTTGTTTCATCAACACGTACAGATGGACACAATACCTGTAGCGCCAGAACAGTGTAAAACAACTTTATGAATTGGCTTCTGAACAAGTGCTGCCTGTGTGGACCTTGTCAGCTCTTTCTATGAAAGTCAGAGCCAGAGAGAGGTTGTTTTTTTTGTATGTAGTTATATCTGTGGCTGTATTTTGCATTTTAAGGTTGCATTACATGGAAAGCTATTTAAGATCCTGTAATCTCTGCTGACTTAGTCACCGTTTCACGTTATCTTTGTGTGAATTTGTTCTGGGTGGAGAACACCGTTTGAAAAGGCCAGTGTCAAATGGAGGTCAAATAGTTCCTTTTTTTGTTCAATTTCTAAGCATAATTTTAATACACCTACTTCTAGGCAACTTTCAAGAAGATGAATTGGAAGTTTGCCTCACTACTGATTGATTTTTAGAAGTTTAATACAAATCAGTAGCCATGAAGTTGCACAAGAAAGCTCTGTGTCTTTAGACCTTGACTCCTTTTTGCAGTAATCCCAGGGAAGCAGCTTTGTTTCTGTGCACGCTACTTCTGTTGTTCCTTCCTGGAGCTGATCAAATAATGCAGCTAATAGCCTATAAATTTTCATTTGCCATTATTTGTTTCCTAGTCTTGTTAGCTCGTTGTCCAGTGGTGACGAAAGCTTAGCAGACTTTCCTGCCTTCTCAGACAAAAGCTGTAAAGTAGGCAAATGTAGGCAAATATGCACCTGACAATGTACTGACTCCCGCATGTAGAGTAGCGGAGAAAGTTCCCTCCATTAGGTCACCGTACTGTCAACACACACACTGCGTATTTCATTAGCTATTTCACAGGCGTTTGAGGGCTGCTTCCTTTGGGCGGGGTGGCTAAGATTGCCAGCAAAGTGTGAATCAGCTGTTGAAGTGCATTACAAAGGAAGAGAGAAGAGTTTCAAACTCGCACATGCATCGAGCACGGTTTGTATTGTCCCTTTTAATAATTGAACAGGTGTGTCAGACATTTTTTAGAGTTAACATAACACTATGTACACAATGAGTCACCTGACATAACTGTGTTATTGTAGTTATACAATAATGTGAGAGACAGCGGTCCTCCACACATGAAGTGATGTGAGAGTTACCATTCTCACTATTTACTGACATTTAGACGGGTTACTTAACCAGTATTATGACAGTCACAAACACATTTTTTTCCCTCAACAGTGTAGCGTAAATAGCAAACTGTAAAACGTGGTGTTCATGTGATTGAAGGCCACAAGCTTCTCTTCAGTAACTCAGTGACAGACAAATCATTGCTGTCCTCTCCGTCGTGAAGCCGGTACTGAATCTGCACATGTGTTAGTGATGCCTGTGTCAGACAGGCGTCGGCCCAGTACAAAGGGAAAGAGGCTGGGAGTGTGTCAGGTCAGAACTGTGTAAATATAGGGTCTGACACACTCTGCAGCGGTTGGTCTTAACACTCCCTCCCTTTTCTTTTTCCCTAACTCCCCGAGATTGTGTCTGTATCCATAAACATTAAGCCTCGGGCTGGCCTTAAAATAACTCCTCAGCTACTTGTTTCACAGGGTCTGTGGTCGTTTTTTATTGGTCTCTTCAGTGCAGGCTAATCGTGATCTAAGCTTTTGGAGTGTCGGTTAACAATATAACAACCAGTATCAGAAAGCATTTAAATCATAGATGTGCTTGGTGTAATCTCGCACTTCATATTTTACCCCCACATTAGGTGCTAGAGAGTAAAAGGAAAGGAAGAAGGGAAGGAAGTGAGTAAGCTTCACAAGACAGCTTTTGCTAGAGTAGGTCACAGGATGATGGAGTGTGTTGTAAATGTTTTGACTTCAAATGGTTGCTGGGGAGTTTTTTCCCCCAGAAAATTTCCCTTTCAATATATAGCAACATGTTATCAGTCTCTATGAAATGTATTTATGGAGATGCAGTCCTCTAGGAGAGCCCTGTAAGCTGCACAAGCCATAAAGCCCTTTAGCATTTACTTTGCCTCCTAAAAGGCTTTTGTCTTAAGTGAAACTGTTAATCGTGATGGATACTCTACAGTTGCTACTCTGACAAATGGCCGTTCTGTAACACAGCCAGCAATATCAGAAATATATTGACCCAACACACTCGGCTGACACAACGTCCATGCTCTTGTTCCTGTCTTGTTTTGTATATTTTATGTTACGAGGATGTACTCCATAATTTACAATTTTGTCAATGGTACTTGCAGGCACAGAACAAGCAGAATGGGACTCTCGCTGCTGCTAAGGTTATCGACACAAAGACCGAGGATGAATTGGAGGATTACATGGTCGAGATCGACATTCTGGCTTCTTGCAACCACCATCACATTGTCAAACTGCTGGATGCCTTCTATTTTGAAGGCAAACTTTGGGTAAGTAACCAAGTGTCTGACTGAGAGTTCTTTTTTTTTTTTTTCTTTATGTATTAATGTTGATTTGAAGCCAAAGAGACATCGAGGCAGCAAACCAGTCAGACACAGAGACACACAAATTCATCACAAGCCACTATTTGTTATGCTGTTTCTCCGAGGACTCTTACGTCATTCGATTAAAGGATAATAGCGGTGCTTTCTTTTTTTTTTTTTCAAGCATTTTAAAACCGATCATGTGACACAGTCAGAGGCTGTACAAGAGAGGGACTGCATGTTCGACTGCAGGATTTCCTGACCACTCAGAAGTCACAGCTCATTAACTAGAAGAAGAACTATTACATATCACACACCATCTTGATAACATTGAAGGCTTTTATCTATAAATACAGTAATGTTTCCGCAGCATACATTTAAAAAAAATCTCTTAAAAATTGGAGCTTCCAGTAATATAGACCACATTTGACCTTCTTCTCACCCACCTTACAACTGTAAATATGCTTTCTGTTGAAATACAATTCTCTAAAAACCCAGCCCCCTGCCTGTCTGCTTCCTTATCAACCTATTTTACCATGAGCAGAAAGTGCAGTTTTAATACGTGGTCACTAGATCTCATTCTGTGTGCAGTAAGAGGCCCCAGAGCAATTAGGTCCTGGCAGGTGGTGTCATGTGGCTCTCCCTTGTGGACTGGCCACAACTATAGGAAGATAATGGAGTGGTTTGGGTGGCTGGAGAAAGTGCCTGTGAATAATTCAGAGCTGCATGCAGGTTTTCCCTCTGGCCCCCATCTTTAAGCAGCATGATGAATGTGTAACTGCCTCCTCTTTGCATGTTGAGTTAATGTGTAATAGGCTCCTTTTTTTTTCTACACAGGAAAATTTGTTGCTAACAAAGAGAGGATTTATATGTGTGCAATATGTCTAAATTAAACCAAGTTAATGACCAGCAAATCTGGAGTCGTGCACACCTATCAACATCCAAAGAATTTTAATTATAAGAGAGATTCTCACGGCATGATAAATTGTTATGCCGAACAGGAATAGCCACTTTGTGTCTTCTCTTTGTTCGAGTGCCTGAATAGAGGGTGGTGCTCGATTGTAGCTTTGATTGATTTTTGTGTATCATCAGATACCATGAGCTGCCAAGCAACGTGCTGGCAAAGCCAATACAGATGAAGTGGTGGTCAGATACATTACATCAGCTCTTACAACTGAGGTCTGAAGCTGTCCAGGTTTACATCTCAGTAACAGTATTAGAGAACGGTGTTGGGTTCGTGTAATTCACTGTGGCTTCATATAGTGAACTCAGATGTTCTGTGGGTGAATCAATGGTCTTTGTACGGTTATGGTCACCTGGTTTAAACGTGTGAGAAGATCTGTGCAGTGCTGAGTGATATACCCAGGTCTACATTAGTGCTGAACAATTAACATTTAAACAGTGCAATTAGGAAATTACAAACATTACACGTTTTGGACCTTACGCGATGATTCTACCTCACATTTTCATCTGGTAAATGTTAAACTGAAGCTTGACTTTAGAATATTATATTACAAATCAAATCACAGAAATCCACAAAAATCCCAATAAGATATTTTCCACAAAATTGTTCGGCTGTCGTCTACACTTCCAGCTGCAACCATCTGATCCTCCAACCTGCCGGTGGTTTAAAAAGACATGTCATCTTGAAAAAAATCACTGAAATGTACCCATTTATCGAGGACAATCCTGCAACTAATCATGTGCGTCATGTGATTCTGTCACCAAAATTATCAAAATCTAAGGTTAGAATTGTGGTATTTCATAAAATTCACTTTGGTCTACATGTCATTGAAAGCATCACCAAAAATAAACCTTTTAAACAAACCAGATTCCGTAAGCTGCGGAAAAATTCTGCGCTACTCAATGCAGCCAAGAAGCAACAAACAATTACATGACGAAAATTCAGGAACTGTTCAGCTGAACTGTAGGTTGTGTTTATACAAAGCAGACAGAAGACAAGCTGAAAAAAATAATTATAGAAATTAACAGAAAAAATAAAACACCAATAAGCCATAAAATAAATGCTGCATAACTTAAAAAAAAAAAAGTTATTCAGCTGAGCAAGTTGTTGGTGAAAGATACATTCAGCCCAGTGAAATATCTTTCTAGTGTAGTAGTGAGTAGTATACAGAGTTTATTGAGGTTGTAAAAAAAGGGCTGCGGTGAAATATCTGTAGTATGTAGAGTCACCTTTTATCTGGTATTGGTAAGTCCTGTGGGTACGTATAAATGTGTTGCACAAATTGATCCCAGGTTTTTTTTTAATTTGATTTTAATTTTTTTCCCCATTTTTGCAAGGTAAATAACTCAAGAAACTCACACTTCTTTCTGTCTCTCTTTTTAACTTTTGAATATTTATGGCACTATAACTTTGCTATACTGCACAAAAGACATGTGTGAGTTCTCTCCACTTCTTCTAATAGTTATGACATTTCCGTAGATGTACAGGATTTTATAATGCAATGAAAATTACCCCACAGTAAGCAAAAATGTAACGGGAACAACAAAAAAAAAAAAAACGCCCAGAAACTACTCGGCTTTCTTGAGGAATACGTTATGCAGACTTCCACTTTGCAATTGACAAATCTGTTAGGACACCACTGGCATACTTCCTCAGAGTATATCCCCTCCCATGATTCTTCAGTACAAATACAAATGTTTAAAGATGGTACGAGTAGATAAAACAGCTGTTTGCGAGGGATTAAATAAGCTTCACCACAGGAAAGAAATTTGAGTGTGCTGGCTTTATCTTTTAATATACTGCACTCCTTACCAAAATGGGGAAATGGTTTTATCAGCAGAATGGATGATGAAGCATCCTGGATGTGAGTCATATGTGGACATACAGTACGAGCAGAACATTAAACAGTACAAATTTGTTTTGTTTTAATTGCTTTAAGTCTATATAATAAGTGAGAATTACAATCACATTGCCTAGTTTGCAGCTAGAACATCTACTTATATTCCATTCCATCAAGGACTAAAACATAGAGAATGTCCTGAAAATGGTGTTTGTAGAGGATGCCCGGTATGGCTGTTTATTGTCTGATTGATTGGGTTCTTGGAACGTCTCCACAACCTAATCAATAACATAGAATGGGGGGCTTATGTCTTTCCTGGAAAGGTCACGTTGTTCACCTACCCTGGATTGCATTTCTTTACTAAGGTTAATCATGTGCTGTGAGATTGTTAAATTGCGGCTTCATTGCATTATATTGCCGTATTATTTATCGCTCCACTTTTGTTTTGCCATTGTAGATTCTGATCGAGTTCTGTGCGGGTGGTGCAGTCGATGCCATCATGCTGGGTAAGTCCCTCATTCACTGAAGGAAACAGAGTAACACTATGAAGTCCTGGGGCTTTTTCTTTGCTCCATCCTCGAGTGCCAACTCTTTTTATTCCATCCAGAACCCTCCACTGTGGGATTTTTTTTTTCCCTCTCCCCAGTTGGAGAGGCCATTCCAAGTGTATAATTATTGCAGCTCAGGTTTCAAGGAGCAGTTTGTCCACTTCTAGTGCATGAAGTTTCTGTGTTGTTTTGAAGCCTGAAGAATCACTTCACCACTCTTCTACACGTGAATTACCATAACAAAGAAGATGCCAGTTAATTCTCTTCACTGTTGGATGTTGATGCATTCTGCATTCTGTGGTCTGACTCACCTAGATTTGTCCAGGCATACACGCTGGAGGGGTGGAGTTTTTTTCTCCAGTTGCTATTGGATACCATCAAGACATCACATTTGATACTACTACATCCATTTTGTCTGTAATTGTGAATCACAACAACATATTATCCAAATAAAATAAGCACATAGGAATTCTGTGTGTGCATGTTTATCCACAGAACTGGAGAGACCCCTGACGGAGCCCCAGATCCGTGTGGTGTGTAAGCAGACCTTGGAAGCCTTGATTTACCTCCATGACAGCAAAGTCATCCACAGAGACTTGAAAGCCGGGAACATTCTCCTCTCCTTGGAAGGAGATGTAAAACTGGGTAAAAATCTCTTATCTTTTGCCGCTGCGTTTGCCACAATAAGTCACTTAATGTGAGTGATTATTCTGTAAAGAAAGATCACTCGCGTTCCAGCTAAGCACATGTTAGAATACTACTAAGAGCAATAGCCGGGTCTCTGTTGATTTCTCTCTTAGGTGTATGTCCTTGAATAGCACTTATAAGGAGAGTCAGTTGTGTATCTGTTTATGACTTGACTTTGGGGAAACTGGTGACAATTGATAAAACTGTAATGAGTCATACTCGTGGCTTCCAGTTCAAAAAGATACAAAACAAAGAGATGTGCTTTCTGTACTGTATTTTTTTATACACCACTTAAGTACAGGAGTTGGTGATACACTGAATTGGTTACATAACACTCCAGAAGTAAAAGTCTTCATGTTGCTGCTGCAGCATCCATAGCTGCTGGCTCCCTGATGATTCATGTTCTGTAGGCAGAGGGTCATGATGGAGCCTAGCAAACAATAATTATCAAGCCAGTCACCAGGGACTTAATGATAGATCGCTTTTTCCCTCTAACGCAAAGTGATGTTAGAACAAGACAGCGGGCTGAAATAGCAGGTAACAGAACAGAGGGAACGATGATCTACCCTGTGAGTATTATAAAAAAGGAAATTGAGGCTTTTCTGCTCATTTTTTCAGCTCAAATTTAAAAGCTTATATCCAGTTCAGCTGTAATTGTGTTGCTCTTACAGAACTTTGCTATGGGTTATTTTAAATCGTCTATTGTAGTGTATTCACTGTTTCACACTGTGCTATTATACAGTTTAGCTTGATTCAGTCATGAAAAGAATCATAATTTATTTCTACTTTCAGCTGACTTTGGGGTGTCTGCTAAAAATACCAAGACGCTACAGAGAAGAGATTCTTTCATCGGCACTCCGTATTGGTGAGTCATCACGTCTGGATGCAAGAGGGCATTCACCCATTTCCATCTGATAATTGTCTTAGCGTGTCCCACAGCAAGGGTGATCATTTTTCTTTATAGTGTCACATAAATCTGCATTGACTGTGGGATAAAGGAGGAAGCCTCATTCAGCAATTCAAAGGTTAAACGCTGGCTGACCTTAGCTTTAGATACTGAATAGGGTTTCTATCTTTCAACTTCCAGAATCAAATGCACACACATCCTACTTTGTTAGCCTTTTTCCCTTAAAAGTTAAAGCGAGATGACCTTTGAGGATCAAAAAGTTATTCTGAATCCACACATTCATTTGCAGTCCATAATTTGCTTAATGCTATGACATACCCACTGACTGACTGAATTTTGCAGGATGGCCCCCGAGGTGGTAATGTGCGAAACTTCCAAAGACCGTCCGTACGACTACAAGGCCGACATCTGGTCCCTCGGGGTAACCCTCATCGAGCTGGCACAGATTGAACCACCCAACCACGAGATGAATCCCATGAGAGTGCTGCTGAAAATAGCCAAGTCCGAGCCGCCCACACTCATGCATCCCTCTCGCTGGTAAGATGGTGTGCTGGTGATAACTCGAGAGGTGGCACTGGAATGTTTCCAGAATGGAGATGAGGATATGTTGAGTGTTCAGTGTGTGAGTTCATGATGAGTTATTTCTGCTTACCTGAATGGCAACAGAAATAAGAATGGCATTGATTTGATTCCACAAAGCAGGACTCAGGGACACTTAGTCTGCCAACAAACTAATCCCTTTTTTTCATTTATTCTTCAAAGGTCACCAGAATTCAACGACTTTCTGCGGAAGGCACTTGATAAGAATGTAGACAATAGGTGGAGCGCACCACAGCTTTTACAGGTGAGCTGCCTCGCACCATTCACACTCTGCCGTTATCACAGAGTGTACACCTGCAGACTACAATATAACCCACTGAATGCATACAAATCTGTCATAAAACATTTGTCATATTTTAAAGGTCATTTTCAGTTTTGTTTTTTTGTTCCCGTCCTTGTTCCCCTTTCCATTTGTTTAGCATCCTTTTGTCACCAGTGTTACTGATAGCAGGCCTCTCCGAGAGCTCATCGCTGAGGCCAAAGCTGAAGTCACAGAAGAGATTGAGGATAGCAAAGAGGAGGAAGAGGAAGAAGAGGCCGATACACCTCTGGTATGTATTTCACTATAGAAGTATACAACAAGCATAACGATACACAACAAAATATATTTGAAATTATGTGATGATTTTGTAATTATCATATTTTTTTGTTTGTTCAGGCTGTTCCTGGGCATAAGCGGGCGCCGTCAGATGCCAGCGTGGCCAGCTCAGAGGATGACAAAGTCCCACCGACCCCCTCCACCCTCGAATCTGTTACAGAAAAGACGGAGGCTGAGCCTGCTGAGGACCGAACCAGTGATAAGCTTTCTGATGAAGGACTTGGAACAAGTGAAGTAGACAAGACTGAAGAGGAGAAACTCAATGAGGTGTCTGATGCCAGTAATGAAGACCTGCCCTCTGGACTAACTGAGCCTGGAAAGGACTTGGTCTCTCAAGATTCTAAAGAACCTAAACCAGAAGGCAATCAAGCTGAAGAGATCCCTGCTGAGCCTGTAGTATCACAACCAGAAGAGCCTGTAGAGACAGTAGATGGTCAAGAATCTGTCGCAGTTGGTCAAGAAACAGAGGAAGAACAGAAGGAGACAGAAGAAATTAAAATAAATGATCAACCCTCCCAGGTAACAGAGGAGGAACAGGGACCAGAGGAGGTAAAACAAGATGAAGAAAAAGAAGCAAGTACAGAAGAAAACAGAGAATCACAAGAGAAACCTGAAGAAACACCAGAGAAAACTGAATCCATATCAGGAGAAGTGGCACAGACAGAAGAACAAGGCAAAGAACCGGATGAAGAAGCACCTCAACACAAAGTGACAGAGGACAGAGTAGAAGACATGGCTAATGGCACAGATGTAAACATAGACACGGAAAATGTAGAATCAGATTCAATAGACACAAACATAAATGGAGACATAGACACAAAGTCAAGGGTGGATGAATCCTCCACTGAGGTTCTGGTAGAGGACAAGGCCATAGAGGGTCAGCCAGAAGAGAAACCCAAGGATGAGGCCTCTGAGGAGCCACAGCAGCCAGAACAAGAGAATCAGACCAGAGAGGAGGTTGAACTGGAGGAACAAGCACCAACTGAGTCCACAAATGGAGTTAGTCATGAAGCCAAAGACACCTCCGAAGATTCAGAGCAGGTGGTCCCATCTAAAGACGTCCCTGTGAAAGAAGATGAGGAGAAAGCGACCCGTGCAGATGAGAGCACTTCCCAAGATGCTGTCTCTGTTCCTGAGAGTGAAACAGATTCCGAACCTAAGATGGAGCAAGGAAGCCCTGCTGTGATTAAGCCAGATGTGGAGAAGGACTCTGACTCTGGAAGCAGCTCTGCTGCCGATAGCAGCAGCCTCGACCTCAATCTGTCCATCTCCAGCTTCTTGTCCAAAAGCAAAGAAGGAGGCTCTGTGTCTATGCAGGTAATACAGTCTCTTACAGCTTTAATTATTATATTACTGACACGCCTTTGATCATTTGAGCCTCCAAAAATCTTGTTTTTTTTTTATAGGAGTCAAGACGTCAGAAGAAGACTCTGAAGAAGACACGAAAGTTTATGGTGGATGGTGTGGAGGTCAGCGTGACGACGTCAAAGATAGTGACAGATAACGACACCAAGAATGAGGAGATGAGGTTCCTGAGGTACGTCTGTATCCAATCTGCTTGACATACTGTTGGTCTAAATGTGGGACGTGACCTATTTAACATGCCTGCCTTAAATAGTTCTCGTTTATTTCACAACTCCCACTGCTTTTTGCAAGTGCCAGATGGGTTATCTCCTATGATGAATGCTGCATTATATTACTGTCATCTCCCATGTTGCCTTTTAAAGACATGAGACATGCTGCTGTGACTATTTGTACAAGTGCCGCCTGACTATTTGTTATCGGGTTCATAACCTTGTGCCAGTCATGTACAAGGTGAATATTTATCTGTGTATTTAACAGCCAGTGATTCAAAAACATTCAGACCAGAACAAGATTAAGAGAATAGCCTTATATGAAAAATGAATAAAAAAAAACATTTATTTTGTAATCAATCTTTTGTTGCACATTAGGAAAAAACAATAGGTGTGCAACCATAAAAATAAGAAAAAGAAAATGTGTAGATTTATTTGTGAATAAACTGTTATGTCGAGATGAATAACTACTACTGGTGTGGTTTCTTCAGGCGGCAGGAGTTAAGAGAGCTGCGCCTTCTTCAGAAAGAGGAGCAAAGGGCCCAGCAGCAGCTGAGCAACAAGCTGCAGCAGCAGAGAGAGCAGATCTACCGGCGCTTTGAACAGGAAACTACTGTGAGTCAGTTTGTTTGCGCTGCAGTAGTGTGATTTATTTGTGTGTTGTTGTGGGGTTTTTTTATTTGGTCAACTCCAAGGAAACGAGCTGCTTCATCTAAATCTAAACACCAGTTTGTCTCCATCTTTTATAACATCCACTGTGAAATGCAATTCTCTTCAACTAGTTAATAGCATCCAAAACTGTATGCACAGCCTGAAAAACATACGTATGCCGTTTACCTTATTGATCCTGGGATAGTAAGTCACATACTGTATAAATGCTTGCAGCTATCCTGTCAGGCTGATGCCAGTGTGTATCGATTCTGCAGGCTAAGAAGCGTCAATATGACCAAGAAGTGGAGAATCTTGAGAAGAAGCAGAAACAGACCATCGAGCGACTGGAACAGGATCACACCAGTCGCCTCAGAGACGAAGCCAAACGCATCAAAGCGGACCAAGACAAGGAGCTCTCCAAGTTCCAGAACATGCTGAAGAACCGGAAGAAAGAGGTATGGTCCTGCATGACTGATTCTAAATGGAGGTGGCTTTAGTGGGCTGAGTAGATCTTGACTTTAGGAACCAGGGGTTATCTGCATGGGATGTATACGAGCTGTTTAATGGTGCATGTGTCTAACAACTCAGCTGGTGGCTCACTTGGTTTTGTCGTACTAATCCTATGGGAGTGGTGTGCCCTGCTGTTTTGCCTAATACCGTATGTGTGCAAATGATCGCAGCAGATTAGGCTGTACTACCTTTCTCCTAGATCTTGCTGCTCCATGCTGTTGTATCCATTATTCATCTGCCTCAAGGCTTCTAGTCGCCACCTAAGAAATGCTTTGCTACTTAGATTCTATTTGTTATTTTTAGAGAACTGTTTAAAAGAAGTTTAGTCCAAGTATAACACAGCTAAGCACAATATCTTACCATGATGTATCCTAGGCTTGTTATACGTTCATGCTCAGCCTTTATTAGACTCTTCTGCCTCTTTGTTTGCTCTTTAGCAGCCTTTAAATGCTTTGCTGGGTGCTTTGGGTGTGCTTTCAGTTTGTAAGTTCTGCTTTACGCGGCTTATTTATGGCAGTTGTGCTGATAGGCATCCATTGTGCGTTATGGTACCTTGGTGGTCGTGCTGCTCCCGATTTGGTTTCTGGGCCACTTATTACTATTTGCAGTGTGCTTAGAAATATTACCATACCACAGGTTGGCTTGTGGTTGTTTCAGGCCTATCCAATGTACTTTGTTGTTGCTTAGATAAAAAAAAATACATGCATTTGCCTTCTGATAAAAATATCTGTTTGTTTTTGTTGTTGTTGCAATGTTCTTTATGCAAAATGCACTGGAACTGTGTTTTTAACTAACCATGTCTTTTGTATGAGTGTGTGAGGTGGCTTTGGTCATGGGATGGCCAACTTTGAAAGATTTTTCTAAGTGGTGTTGGGTTCATTTGGGTGAAATCATAAAAGCCTTGCATCAGAGTAACTGATATGGAATAGTCTTTATTGGAGCTGCAACACTTAGTGGATGTAATGAGATTATTCAGAAGCTATTTATTTTTTTAAGCAATATTTAAAGCAAAAAAAAAAAAAAGCAGTTTTGTCCAATTGTAAAATCAATATCTTATATAGTAGTGTATTAATACAAATATTAGCTAGTTGCACTCCAAGTCCTTGATGAGTTGTTAGATTTGAAGAAATTTACATTTGACCTGCTGATTCACCAAAGTGAAATCTTATCTGTTCTGAAAACTGTTCCAACTCAGTTACTCTACTCTTTTAATTTCAAGAGTCAAAATAATCATATTCATGGCTGTGGGACTTAATTGAATGCAGAATAATGTAGGTGGAGCCGTTCTTCAGACTAACATCTCCTGCCTTGCACCAGTCAAATCTTTCTTTTGACATGAATCTAACGTGCTGTTCAATCTGACAGTTCTGTTGTACTCAGAAAAAAACAGCTCAGATTTGTTTAAAGGAATATCAAACGCAGGCCGTGGGAATTTATGCATGCTGACATGAAATCAGTTGGTGGCTGGATGCAGTATCTCTCCTGTCAAAGTGGGGCCGTGCATGTCTCCTACTGTTGCTGGCCGGCTTTGTTAGGTTTTCAGAATATACAGCATCAACCAGTTTCTGCATACACACACTGTAGGCCAAGCAGGAGGTTGGACAATCACCCAAACACATGAGAAAAGAGCTCATGAAACGCTTAAAGGAGGACCTATCGCTCCTCAAGACTGCAGAGGTAAAGCGTAACCTTCTGTCTCTTACTCTGTGAAAGACTGAGAGATGACTTTTTCTGTCCTTATCTCCTTTTTTTTTCTACTCTCTCCCTCTAACCTGATTTATTTTTGTAAGATATACATATAAGCACAAACACAAAGCATGGCTGTGTCTGTAGTCACTCCCTATTTGCTACCGTAGATTTTACCGTACTAGCTTGTACACTTTGGCTATTTATTATTTAAATCACTGATGTGTCATAAGGTATTTAGGATTAATAAATAATTGTTAGTTGCAGTGCATAGATTTAATCCTTAAAAAAACCAACTGAACAAAACAACACCCCACAGTGCAATTTTTAATCTTTGCATCTGGGATTATTTATGTGAAACCGTTATATCATCGCACACTTCTGCGGCGATCGTACGGTTTGTGGTGGAGATGATGACTCATAAGTGTCCACTCTCAATTTACCAGCTCCCTCACAGCACCCTTGAGCGTTCATCATGCAGGGAACAGTGAATTAATGAATGAGGCAGCGACTGCAGACACAGCATTTGTTTCCACAGCAGACATCTGTACTGAAAGCTCTTTCCAAACTTTGCTTTCCTGTGCATCTTTAATGAATTAGACATGAGTCATGTGCACAAAGGCCCTCTTTCTCTCTGAATGGTAACTCTTAGATTATTAACAGCTCCATGAGCCAGTAGCATGGAAGGTAACAATACTGCTTGTTTTTTTTTTTTTTTGCGAGCTGGATTCAACTGAAATGCTGGAATTACGCTTTCAAGCATGACAAGGCGAGAATTAATTGACTTCCTCCTAACATTTTGACCAGAACTGTGCTGCGCGCCTCAAACTCACCGACATTCCCAAAGCGGAAAACCCATCTCTTACATAACTTAGGAAGAATCGAGTGAGTGCGGGTGATGATGTGATTGTGTGAGAGATCCTCAGCCTGCTGTGTGCTGTCTGTCCCTGATCAGGGCGAGTGCGCTGTGTGCTCTCCTCCGCAGGCAGTGGCCCAGGTTATGATACAGTCTTTTCAGTTGTCCTCATGCGCACTCTTCAACGCTCAGATGCAGGATGTAAGTGTCCCCCTTCCTCCCGTCCCGTTTCTCTCCCCCCTCCCCGTCTCTGGCCCATACTTAGATGTGTGTGAAGTTAAGTGACAGGATTGTGATGGTACAGTTTGACATTTTTACGACACATGTAAGCATGGGCGGCGTTGGTTTTTTTTTGTTTTTTTTGTGTTGCCATCACTGTGTTTGTGCAGTGGTTCTTTCTTCTTCTCCTGCTCCGTATTTTTCCCTCCACCGATCCACAAATGTTCTACATCTGGTCTGTGTATTTTTATATGGTATTTTTAATGCTTTACACTTGTTTGCATAAGACTAGATTTGAGTCCAGAATGTGCAGTGGTGGTGCAGTTGTTGATCCCCTTCTGTCTGGATCCATGTTTGTCTCTGTCAGCCAAGGTCCAAATATAGAAAGACTGCCTCACAGGATGGATGAAAGTCTCTTGTATAGTGCATAAACTGATTATTGTATTACACTTTACCCTTGCTAATTTGGATTCAGATGTATAATATTAATGCTACGTCGGCTTTCTACTGATAACGTGGCTTCTGTGTAATTATACGATCACTTATGTCTAATCATAGTTAAGTAATAG
Organism: Stegastes partitus; assembly: GCF_000690725.1. Classification (NCBI taxonomy): domain Eukaryota; kingdom Metazoa; phylum Chordata; class Actinopteri; family Pomacentridae; genus Stegastes; species Stegastes partitus. The sequence continues at coordinate 136,962 of NW_007578202.1, read as the reverse complement.
CTGTGAGACCAAGAATTTGCCACGAGCAAGGTATTAGAGATCTGCTGTAAAAAGCAGATAATTACAACATCTTAAATGAAATATAAAGAGAAGAGGAAAATAAAATGACCAGATAATTCCAGCTTCCTAATGAGTCATGCATAATGTAGGCCGGGTTTTGGACGATGTGAATGTTAATGTAGATGTTGTCTTACATAAAACCGTGAATCTGATTCTCTACTGAATTGTCAACTTTTCTTGCTTCCTCTTTTCACTTCCATTGTGGATCTTTGCCATCCATGATCTCTGAGTGTCTCCTTTACTGAGTCTAGTTGATGCTGTGACATCTTGTGTTGTACTGAATTTGAAGTGGATGACTACACCATGTAATGATTAAATCCAGGCAGTTTTGATACTTAACATGCATTTGTACCGTGACATGTTCTTGTGCTTTCTCCGTCTCCTCTTGGCTCTGTATGAACTCCGTGGCTTCCTCAGGCTGTTGCTCACTGCTCTTCCTCTGTCTGAATCCTCAGGAGCAGGAGTTCCTACAGAAGCAGCAGCAAGAGCTGGATGGAGCTCTGAAGAAAATCATCCAGCAGCATAAAGTGGAGATCGCGACTATTGAGAGAGACTGCCTCAACCACAAGCAGCAGTTAATGAGAGGTAGGAGATGGAGAAGGAACTATTTGACAGACACTTTTTTTTTTTGGTGTAAAAATCTGATTCTAGAGACATGCAGTTCATCATTGTTTTGCTTTTGTTTTTTGTCAGTGTTCTAATTGTATATTAAAGTTAGTGAAGCACTGATTGGTTTGAAGCACACTGCTATAGTTGGTTCATATACTGGTATGAAACATGGTGAGACTTCTTGTTCTGATTGGCTGACAATACGGCTGAAGTTATCGCAGCTTCTATCAATCCATCCGTGCACTATGTTACCACTAAACCTGACAAAAAGACAAACGACTCAGCATCCTGTCCTGGTTTCAAGTCTGGCAGACATGAAACCAACAACAGACTGAAAGGTCTAAAAAAAAAAAACTTACTTTTACTTTTGGTTCACTGTCAGCATGTAAAGGAAGTGCATGTCAGTGGGGCCTTCTCTGCTTGCCAGGTGTGTAAATGCTGACTGTGACATGCAGACAACTGAGAATACAGACGTTCTGTTTGACTAGACATGTTACAGCCTGTCCAACTTGCTGCCAGTGCTGCCTTTCTGTTTTGTTTTCATCCCTCTACTTGTCGCCAGCTAACATGCATGCGCATGTTTGCTAACTCATACTTACATAGCCTTGTCTGATGGGTTAGTGTCTGTGTGTTCACGTGTGTGTTTTGTAGCCCGAGAGGCCGCCATGTGGGAGTTGGAGGAGCGCCACCTGCAGGAGAAGCACCAGCAGCTGAAGCAGCAGCTGAAAGACCAGTACTTCATGCAGAGACACCAGCTGCTGAAGAGGCATGAGAAAGTAAGGCCTTACAGAGCAGTCTTCCTAGAGACATGTACTGTTTAATTTAAATACCCTGCTGAACACAAAACTACGGGCACACATGTGTGTTTTGTAGGAGATGGAGCAGATGCACCGCTACAACCAGCGTTTGATAGAGGAGATGAAGAACAAACAGACTCAAGAGAGGGTTCGTCTGCCCAAGATCCAGCGCAGCGATGCCAAGACTCGCATGGCCATGTTCAAGAAGAGCCTTCGCATCACCGCCACGGCATCTGTCACCCCGGAGCAGGAGAGAGAAAAGATTAAACAGGTACGCACTCTGTGGCCCATGTCGGTTTTACAATTTGTTCTTGTCACTTTAAGGAGAACTGACTGAACATGCGTCGTCCTTTTTTTTTAGCAGCTCTGTGTCACACTGGCGAACAGTCACACCTAGGAGCTGCCCCTTACAAACACAGTACACATAATTATTCCAGCCTGTCTGGATCTCTCTCCAGCAACTTTCCACTCCCTGTTTTACAAGCTTCACTTGGCTCCATCCCATTCAAAATGTTGTTTCAGTTTAGTTTTGTTCACAAAAGATGAGTGAACATTGTTGAAGGAAATTTTTAACATCTTGAAAAGCAGCAAAGAAATAGTTACAAATATCTGAAAAGCAGATGGTAAAACAAAACAAGAGGATTCTGTGGTTACAACCAGCGTGTTGTTTGAAATGGACGACTCCCTACCCAGGTGTCTCGGTTACGTAATTATTAGTGCTGACTGTGGCACAATTAGACCTCCTTCCAAAACACAAGCCTTGTGCGAAAACAACAAATCGCTTCCTATTGCTATGTTTGTGGTATTAAGGAATTGCTGTGACAGCTGTCTGTTGTGTTTTGTTTGTGTGATCCAGTTTGCTGCACAGGAAGAAAAGAGGCAGAAGAACGAGAGACTCCATCAGCACCAGAAACACGAGAACCAGATGAGAGATCTGCAGCTGCAGTGCGACTCTAACATCAGGGAGCTGCAGCAGCTGCAGGTGGGGCTAGAACACACTCACTCACTCACTCACTCACTCACTCACTCACACACACACACACACTTTACGTATTTACATGTTTTAAACCACATTTTTATGGAGCGCCAGAGATTAAAACTCACACTTCACTTTTGGTCTTTTTAAAAAGTCTGCTGCTGTGAATACTAAATCTAACACTGGAGTACTGTACACTGAAGCACTAACTATATATTCTGTATTTACCTTAAGCATGACCGTAAATGCTTTCCATATGCCTTATTGCTGAGCATTGAAGTGGGGAGATACTGTTAACAGCAGCAGCTAAAGTTAGCCTGATACCACTGCAGCATTTTGATTCTAAAGATGTCCATCAGAGAAAGACGCACAACTCCGCACAGAGCAAAACCAGACCTTCGTTGCAGTTGCTCAAACTAGAACTAGCTCATAACACTGACACTTTACTTTGATGCTGACTAACGCTGCATTAGATGTGACTTGGACCTCATAAAATTTGATGGAGCAGCTCTCAAAGTCCGACCTCAGACTGGGGAATTTTACACCCTGATTTCACCGAGAAGTAGATGCTCTGACGCCGCTCAATTTGTCAGCAACTACAAAAAGAACATTAACAAGGCTGTATCAGTAAATGACAGGCCTTTTAAAACATTAATGGTATTGAGTAGGCGGCCGTGTGTTATAGTCTGACTAAATTGATGTAAATAATATGTGTGACAGCCTCTTCTGGCAGTTGTTTATCCTTCTTTGTTTTATTGATCCAGTTAAGCCCTGCTGATGTTGCAAATGTTCATTTGCTGCCTGCCAAGTTTATCGAGGCGAGCCGTACTCATTCTTTACATTTGCCCGTTGTGGAGCGCTTCAAATTTGAAAATTCCAAACTAATCCTACACAGCGAAAGCTCACAAGCTAGTCGAGCTGGATCAGTGGCAGTGTAGCCTTGTTAAGCTACAGCTTAAAACATAAATAACACTGCGTCTGTATGTTTTTTGTTTTTACTAAGGATCGACTGATATGGTTTTTGCAGGACTGATTTGCAGTAAACATTTAAAAATTCTGAATGACACAAACTTGAAATTCCTTTGTTTATTTATGTTTGGCATCAGTTTAATTCAAAGCAGGTTAGAATGTCCAGCCAATCACATAGTGATGTTTGGGTGACATTGCTCAAGTCCAGACAGTGTTGACTGAAGACGGACGGAGGCAGCTGAATCAGTTCCAAAGTAGCACAATTTTTAATTTGTCTTTATTCATTGTGAATCAATTTGTAAAAAAAAAACAATACCAATATTTGGAAAAATGCTAAATATTCCATCCCTGTTATTTAAAGCAGCCTTTAGTTAGTTGTCTCAGAATAACTTTGCGTCAGTGCTGCTCTAGCTAGCTGGGACTGAATGACTAAAGATAGCAGCAGCTGAGGGGCTTGTTAGTTTAAGAGGTAGTGGACATGATTGGCTGGTGAGAGGCTACAGGCATGAACAGTGACTTAAGGAAATAAAAGAAAAGGGACATTTTGAAAAACAGTGTCTGTAATAAATATGATTGATATAAGTAACGTTTTAACTAACAAGTTGAAATAATATGTGATAAATTATTGTTTTATTTCTCCTTCATCTGATTCAGATGATTATAGGATTGGGTTTTTTTTTCTCCTGATCTTTTTCTGTGCTGAGATGACATGAACAAGATTAAGTACCTGGATCATAAATAGAGAGCAGTTATTGTAAAAGGTCTTGAAATATAATAAACGAGTGAAAGGAAAGACCACCTGGTGATTTATATGTTAGAAGAAGCCGAGGCTTCATGATATTCCAGTGCAGGTAAAGTGAGCGGCGGACAGGACTGATGTGTTGTTGACCCACATTCTCTTTCAGAATGAGAAATGCCACCTTCTGATTGAACACGAAACCCAAAAGCTGAAGGAGCTGGATGAGGAGCACAGCCAAGAGATTAAGGAATGGAGAGAGAAGCTCAGACCCAGGAAGAAGGTATATTTAATGTCCATGTTCTCTTTGACTTAAGGATTTATGTCTGACAAGTTCTCTTTACAGTCTTACAATGTTCACTGTTAAGCTGCTGCTTACACTGTCTAAACACATTCTCAGATTTCATGTGATGTAATTTTAAAACCGTTTGATTCAGTTGTTTGTATCTGCTGCCCCCTGCAGGCGTTGGAGGAGGAGTTCACACGAAAGCTGCAGGAGCAGGAGGTTTTCTTCAAGATGAGCGGGGAGTCCGAATGCCTTAACCCCACCACCCAGAGCCGAGTATCCAAGTTCTACCCCATCCCAAACCTGCACAACTCTGGTTTATAGCCTCGTGGGTGTCTGTGCTAACACAACAGACTCCGGCTGCGCTCACAGACTTTTCCAGGTGGATCGACATCATTTCTCTGACCGCTAGCGATAAACATGAAAATGTCCTCACTGCTTTGATTCCACCATTAGTGAGCATGACGTGCCTACACACCGTTCCCTCACTTAATCAAGTTTTCTCAGCCTGCTGGGAAACCTCTAACAGATAATATGCACTTTTTTGAGCATGTTCAGATTTTAAAAGTCTGCGGTTGGTAGCTAAGGTCAGTCATGCTTATCAAGTTATTGTAAGCACAGCCTGCTACGGTATGAATGATCTCCAGTGCCTCATATGTTCTTTTTTTCCTCTCTGCATTTAGGCCCTTCCCTGTGTTTTCTACAGCTTGCAGTAAACGCGATGCCCCCCCCCAGAATGTTTTGCACTTAACTGGTTATCATTTCCGCTCATGATCACAACATGTCGAGAGATTTCTTTTAATCATTTCACACAGGCTGAAATTCAGTTTTGCTGCATGTAAAATAGATCTCGATGAAGGGAGACGTACGGAGGAGTCAAAAGAAAACAGTCTGTAGTTGTAAGACGTTGTTATGGCTGTGTAGTCTTCTGTGCGCAGTGTCTGATGTCGTCATGGGAGTCAAAAAAAACAGCGTCATACGGCTGTGAGTTCAAATGAAAAAGAATGTACTGTGTTGCAAGTGTGTACCTACATATGAAGTTTAATCAAACGCTGTGCTTACCATGAGCATTTTACCGTCTGGAGAGATGAATGAACAAAAGTATATCTATTTATTTAGCACATAATATCATTTCAGTGCTGTAAAACACACATCTCCCAGTTAAACACACCGGTGACATGTTGCTTCCTGAAGAATTTTTTTTATATATATATATAAAGTAAATCACTTTACTTTTTGGGAGTTAATTTGAGCGATATTCTCACAAACGAATGATTTGCTGTAAACTATGAAACTTAAGGAATGTAAAGCTGTTGATTTGCACTGTTTTGCCACATGAGCTAAAGAAAAAAAATATGCAGTCGTAAACTTTGCCCTTTGTCTCACCCGAGCCTATTCAACCTCCAACTGAATCGTTTCAGCATCTTTTTCTTGCTTTTTTAAAAAAAATTACTTACGATTTTACCTTTTTTTCAGATATGCCCTTAGTATTTTACGACCACTTCTGTTTTCTAAGCCTGTATTCCTGATATATTGCTGCTGTAATCGCTCTTCACGGTGAGCTGTTGCTCTTGTCGAGACCAGTGCTGTAACTGTATGAACTTCAGTGTGTGAGGAGATGCCCTCCGCTGTATTTTACGAGCAAAGTATTGACGGTTCACAACACGAGATTAGTTTGTCCTGCCACTGCATCCCATCAACGCATGTTAGAATTTCCGTACGCTGACATCAACTCGTGTTTTGTCACAAATGCTGGATTTTAATCGGAGGCATCAGAGGATGTGTCATGTGAATTACACCATTCGACCCATAGAGTTCAGATATTTTTTTATTTTAAGTTACAGCATTTTGATGTGTCATTCTACCACAATGTATATTCTTAGTATATGCATTTTTGATGTCAGATCAAATGTATTTAATGTGTCTTTATAAATGGACTTTTTTTTTTGTTTTCCTTGTAAATAAAAATATTGACTGTTTATTTGGCACCTTTTGACATCAATTTACTCATACAAATATCAACACTCACAAATCCAAAAATAGATTTATTTTTTGTGTCTTTCAGACATATCGATCAAATGTCAATAAGTTCAATCATGTAAAACATAATCTGGGAACATTTTATAATTTAATCTTTCTAACACTTAAAGGTATAAAGAAAATATATATCAAATTCAGTGCGCTTTCACACAAAAATATACAATCCAGCCAGTTATTTCTGAGTGATCATCTGAGTCGCTGTCTTTCAACCATGCAACCAACTTGATTTATGTCTTCCCTTACCAACAGAGCTTTCAATTAAACCTGTTCCCTATAACCCTCGTTTAGAACTGACCCTCACTCTGACTGATCCGCCAGCTTCACGCTTTATAAAGAGCATGTTGTTTGGTAATTTGTTTGGGGTGAATGAAAAATGAATGCATTTAGCACTGATATAGTCCTCAAAACAATATAATCCTCATACGACAACAGTTACAAAAAAAATAATACACCAGACACTCAGTGGAGAAAAAAAAAAAAGCAAATAAAATATCAGCGGCTGCTAGTTGTTGCTTAAAAATATATATTCTCTTAAACAAAGCTGCCCCTGGAAAAAAAAAAGGTCGGAATGCAAGCTTCTAATCAAGCAAAGTAAACATTATACACCCACATGTCGAAAAAGATGAAGTCTGTGTCACGAAAACACTGACCAGCAGTTGAATCTCTACCTCTACTGAAGCCGTGTTAAAGACACTGATGCATTTTTATGGCTGCTTTTATTTTCTTAAACTGACTTTTCTACAGATGGCATCAATAAAGAGTTTTGTTTTTTTTTTCTTACTACTTGTATCGGTACAGTTGAACACCTAAGAAAAAAGACAAGAAAAACTGAAATGAAACGTGACATGTTGCAGTAGTACGTTAACCCTTTAGCCACCTCTGGCTTGACGGCGATTCCTCTGACGACGGCCGACCACTTTGTTTTCTGCAGCAGATGAAAAGAACACTGAGATAAGACACATGTATGGTTATTTTTTGATGTAGTTTAAAGTCTTATCTTAACTCAAGTTACCTGCATCCCTCTTCTGGACTCTGTGTGGGATCTGGAGAGAGTATGAGCCTGGTATTCCGGGTAAACCTGGGCGTCCGGGATCACCTGTAATCACACAAAAGCTCTAAGTTTGTTGCTCCGCTAATACAAGACTTTTGGTAATGTGCAGTGTCTCATCAACGCTGTTACCTTTGTCTCCTTTGGGTCCTGGGTAGCCTCGGTCTCCCTGTGGTCCGGGGACTCCAGGAGGGCCGGGGATGGTGCCATGGGCTGTTGGAGAGCAAAAGCACAGATTTAATCGAGATGACGCAACATTTTCCAGCTACACTCACAGAAGTCAGTGTAGTTTTCCATTACTGATAGAGCGTCGTGTGGAAAATCATAGCTCTGTATCCTCACTTCTGAAGAAGTCCATGAGGTCAGCTGTGACATTGCCGTAGGTTCCGATGACGCGGCTGTAGCCAGCTGGTCCGGGAGGGCCGGGGGGACCAGGGGGGCCTTGGATGGCTCTGACATTCGCCCTTGCAGGACCCTCAACCAGGTAGCCTTGAAGCAGGCCTTGATCTGCAGGAGGGGTTTTAGAAAACATGCACGTTGTCATACAAAGTGGTTTTTATTTACTCAGATCTTTTACTTAACCCCTTCCAAGCCTGGAGATCCATGCACTGGGACCACACTCTGTCTGAAGTGTGCTTTATTTCATCAAATGTGTTCAGTAAAAGGGGGGCAGAGTGACTTATTGCATTTCAAAATTCCCCCAAATGTCTCTAATCCAGAGTCCAAGGTTGCTCATTGTGGCCTGACAGATGTGAACTGCTCGTGACTGTTAGAGTTTAAAGGGTTAAATGTGACACTGCGCCTTCAATCTCAAACACCACTCATCTGCATATGAATGGACAGAGGAGTGAGTCAGTGCTCCAGGAATATAAAGTCAACGCTGATGGGACATTCTGAGCCTTAATAATGTCAAAAACGTGCTGACGGTGCAACATGGAAAAGGTTGAATATTATTAGTGGCACGGGCTGAGGCCCTACTT